>NW_020312058.1:0-130903 GCF_002999335.1 Cyclospora cayetanensis | reverse complement strand
GGTGAGGGCGATAGATGAGCCGGAGACGATGTAATGCTTTGGTGGAGGGTAGTAGTGAGACGTTCGTGCTTTTTTTCTTCTCTGTCACGGGCAGCCGCGAGAGCCACACCTTCTCCCTGACGTGGGCCCCGCCCCCAGAGGAAGCGGTGCCGGGCGACGGGGTGATTGCGGTGTCCCCCCCCCCCCCCCCCCCCCGACTACTCCCTTCCTTTCCCCTTCTCGCAAACCGTTCTAAAAATCGCGGAGAAAAACCATGCTGCGTGTCGAGAGAAGCGTCTCTTCTTGTGCGACGCTTCTCTCTCTCTTTCTCTCTCTCTCTCAAGAATCAACACACCTCATAAACTGTGCCGAAGCCACCACGGCCGACCAGCTTTTCGATGGCGAAGGTTCTTGCGAATTTTCCGTTTTCGAGGATTTTGAGGAGTGCTGAGCGCGCTGGAATGCCGGGAGAGACGGGAGGCGACAACGACGACACACACAGGCTGAGCGAGTCTCCGGAGGTGGCTCCCGTGTCGTCCTCGAGGCTGTGTGTGTCGAGACGTTGATGCCTCACGAGGCTCTCCCCGTCTTGCTCGTCCCCACTCTCCGCCTGCCCCTGCTCCTCCAAGTCTGCCTCCACGCCACCTTGCTGCTGCATCGCTGGCTGCGCTTGAGAAGAAGGCACGAGGGGAGGCTCAGGCGCGTCGCGTGGAGGGCTAGCCGCGAGAGGCAAGCCTCCTCCTGCAGGGAAGCAGCTGCCCCCTCCTCCTCCTCCCCCCGCCGCCGCTGCTTTCGCCGCACCCTCCGGGGTAGACGCCGCCGGTGAGGGAGCTTCTTCCGACTGCTGCCAGCTGCTCTCCCGCTTCTGCTGCAGCTGCTGCAGTCGCTGCAGGTCGGCGAAGGGCAGAGGAGAGACGCCCACGTCGAGGATCCAGGCTCGTCGTTGTCGAGCGGCGCTCAGCAGAATCTCCTCGAGCGAGGCACACGATCTTCCAACGCGTCTGAAGGCAGCAGGCTCGGCAGTCCCCTCTTGGGGAGCTCTCATGGGAAGCGGTCGCACCCACCAAGGAGCTCCTGTCTCTGCCGCACCGACGGGATATCGCGCAGACGAAGGGACGGAGCTGTCGCCTGTGGCTGCTGCCGTCCTTAGGAGGGGAACGGGAGGGGTGTCTTCGCCAAACTGGCGAGGAGAGACGGAGGGCAGAGACAGCCCAACTGCCTCTGAACTCCCCTGCTGCTGAAACCAAGGATTGTCACCCGCATCCACAGTTCCCCGTCTTTGCAGAGGACTAGGCAGACGCTGATGCTGCAGCTCTCTCGGCAGCTGCTCCTGCGCGTTGGTGCACAGAGAAAACTCCTCTCGGCGCCACTGAGGCGTCGACAGATGGAAGGACGAACTCGCCAGCTTCTTCGCTGCCCCACGTCTCTTGGTGAGCCGCCGCTTGTGACGGCTTCCACGCCGCTCCTCCTCCCCAGCGCTGCACGCCTTCCAGCTGCTCCTGCTGCTGCTGCTCCTGCTCCTGCTGCTGCTGCTGCTGCTGCTCTTACTCGCCGCGAGATTCCGCCGTAGACGCGTCGACAGAATCGGAGAGACGAATGTAATGCCTGTCCGCAATAAGCGCCGTGTGTCGCCGCGTCCTTTTCGCATCCTCGTGCCTTCTACGCCGGCTCTACTCGCCCTCTCGGAGCGCGTGTTGCTGCTGTCGCTGCTGCTGCTGTCGCTGCTGCTGCTGTCGCTCCTGCTGCTCTTGCTGCTCCTGCTGCTGTCGCTGCTGCTGCTTCGGCAGCTCCAAATGATGTCTCCCGAGGCTCCTCTCCCCGGAAAGACTGCATGCGCAGCAAGGGATGGCGAGGCGCTGGACTCTAGTTCGTTATGGGGAAGAAGCAACGGTCTGCAGCTCATAAGACCGCTGCTCCTGCTGTCTCCGGTGCTGCGCAGTTGCTGCTGCTGCTGCTGCGTTTGCAGCACCCGTCTTAGCCAGCGTTGCAAATGCCGCCATCGCTTGACAAGTCCTCTCGCGAAGGCTTGTCTGCTGAGCCAAGCGCGGAGAGAAAGCATCACGGAGACGGCGGCGAAGACACACCCGAACCACAAAACAGCAGGTAGCGTCTCTGCAGCATCCGCAGACTGCGTTTCCCCGTCCTCATCCTGTTTCTGCTGCTGCTGCCGCTGCTGCTGCCGCTGCTGCTGCTGCCGCTGCTGCTGCGGCGTTTCGCTCAGACGGTGCTGCTGATGAAGCGAGCGGCTGCGATAGTGACGCCACGGGTGGTGCTGCTGCAGCTGCAAGGAGGTCGGGAGCGCCTGCTGCCACTGCTGTTGTTGCTGCTGTTTGCTGCCCAAATCCGTGTGGAAGACGCGCTGCACCCATCGCTTCAGGATGCCTAGCACGGGAGACATGATGGGGTTGAAGGGCCGAGGCAGGGGGTGGTCGAAAGGGAGCTGCTGCTGCTGCTGCTGCTGCTGCTGCTGCTGCTGCTGCCGCTGCTGCTGCTCCAAATGAGGCCACCAGGGGGTCCTCTCGCCTTCAGTCTCTCGCGAGACAGTGGAGGGAAGCTGCTGCCTGCCGCCGAGCCTCTGCTCTTGTGCCGTGGGGAGCAGAGACGGCTGCCACCCCGGAGGCGCCTCGAGAGGCAGAGGCGCCTTCCCGTACAGCGGCGCAGAAGCTGCCGGTGCGACTGCCAGAGCCTCGACGAGAGCAGCATCCGCCGCCCTCGTCGAGGTTTCTAGCGCGTACTTCGACGGGGTCCACTGCAGAGAACGGGGAGGCAGCACCTCCTGCAGGAGGCACATCGACTGCAGCGGCACCAACTGCTGCTGCTGCTGGGGAGCCGACAGCAGCGGAGGGGGCAGCAGCGAGGAGACGTAAAAGGGGACGGCAGTGGTGTTGGCAGTATCCGCTGCTGAAGCCGCTGCTCCCCGCCAAGGATCAGGAGGCAGTGGCAGTCCCTGCGCAGCAAACGACACGCATAACACCTCGAAGAAAAACAGCTGCGCTGACTCTCACGGCGCTGCAGCGAGGGCGCCTGTCTCTCTGTGACGCCGATTCAAGCAAAGCACTCGCAGAGCCCTTTCTCCCCCTTCTCCCCCCTCCTCCGCTCGAGTTTAGTCGCAGCGCCTGCTCCAGCGTTTCCTACGGCTCCCCACATACCGAAGGGCGCCTCTGGCGAGTCACGAATTGCAGCGTATAGGCAGTGGGATTCTCCGGCAGCTCCCGCTGCTGCCACAGCGAATCTTGCTGCTGCTGCTGCTGCAGAGGCGACGTGACCGCATACACAGCAGCAATTGGCGCAGGAAACTTCAAAAATAAAGGCGCCGCTGCAGCGGGATTGTCTGTGGCTGCAGCAGTCGCCGAGGGATGCCGCTGCAGCATGTACAGCAAGTCCCCTTCCGCCCTGAGCGACGCCTTCAGTGTCTCTGCCACGCGCACTTCCTCGACGTCTCGAGGCGGCTCAGGAAGACCTCCAAAGCCACTCACGTCGATCCACGAGAAACCCCACCTGCAGATAAACACCGTCCCCACCACCATCGTTCCACCACAGAAAGAGAGAGAGAGAAAGAGCGTCGCGCAGGCAAATCATCCGCACAAGAGTCTATGCGTCAAAGAACGTGTTTCCATGCACCCCCCACGGCGCTTAAGGTCTGCATGCACGAGACTGACAACGAATCGCGGCTGCGCGAAAGAAAGCCGCAGGCAGCAGCAGACACGCGCTGCTCGCGTCGTTTCAACGGGCAGATGCGGATGCCCTTCATCGAGCAAATCGCGCCGTGTGCATCGCAATGAGCCGTGAAAACGCAAACTCCGACAAACACACACACGCACGCTGAACGAACGCTCACAGCGAAGAAGAAACAAACGTACACACAAATACACGGCAAGCTGCTTACAGACGTTCGTGTGTGAGCGCATCAACAGCCCACAGCTGCCAGATGCTCTGCGCCAGAAGCAGCTGCTGCCTGCCTGCTGCCTCCCTTCCTCCTCCTTCACCAAGAAACGGAGCAAGTCCTTCAACTGGTCGCCGTTCGTTCCTCAAAGCCTCGAGCTGCTCGCCTTGAATGTCAGCGCCCTACAGCATCATCACAAGAAGCAGCATCATCACAAGAAGCAGCATCATCACAAGAAGCAGCAGCATCACAAGAAGCAGCATCATCACAAGAAGCAGCAGCATCACAAGAAGCAGCAGCATCACAAGAAGCAGCATCATCACAAGAAGCAGCATCATCACAAGAAGCAGCAGGTGCAAGACTATGGCAAAAAGTTTTGCAAGGCGCTTTCTACGGCGATGGCGCCTGCAGTACAGGTAGGACGCCAGCAGTTGCTCGCCAGCGTCTTGACGATCTCGCAGCGCAAGCAGCAGCATGAGCAGCATGAGCAGCACAAGCAGCAGCAGCAGCATGAGCAGCACAAGCAGCAGCAGCAGCATGAGCAGCACGAGCAGCGGCTCTCTTTGTGTGAAGGGCAGCATACAGTTGCAAGATCAAGAGCTCGCACGCGAGCCTCCTTGCGCCCAACAAAGTAAACTCCAGGAAAAAGCGGCGCTTTGAAGGGTAGCCGATTAACGACTTGAGGGACGGTGACTTGCAGTGCCTGCAAAAAAAAAAATCCAGATTTTTGACTCCCCACGTAGCTCTGATGTGAGGAAACGCAGCTTCTCCCGTCTCGACACTGGAAGCGTAGCGTGGCGCGACCTACTGCGTTTTTTCGAGCCACAGTCGACTACGGCGAAGTGTGCAGCAGCCTCAAGACGCTCCCCTCTGTTCCCCCCTTGCTTTCGCTCTAACAAAGAAGAAGCAGCGTGTCGCTCCCTGAGAAGCCTTGCTACCCTCCCCATATAGACCGCCTAGCGCGCCAAGGCTCCGACAGGCGAAAGGGAGGACATACCACCATAGTGCCGTCAGGCTCGATCAGGTAGAGTCTGCCGTCGTATCCAGGCAGCAATCTCCGCATACGACTCGGAGAAGCAGCTTCGCGAGAGCCGTGGGAAGCAGCTGCTGCGGCAGCGGCAGTTGCTGCTGCGGCTGCGCTGGCAGGAGAAACAAGGTTGGTGTGTACTGCCTCTTGTTGGGCAGCTCCCAAGACAACACAGCCACTGCACGCTGTCAGCCCTGTTGCCGTAGCCACCGCGTCTTCTGTACCATTCGGCAGAGAGGGAGGAGCGACGGCAACAGCAGCAGTAGCAGCAGTAGCAGCAGAACCAGGAGTAGCCGAAGCACTGTCGAAGGGGGGGTGCTGCAGGTGTCTGCCTTCCCCCTGAAAGTCTTCCTCTGCTCTGGGCACGAAAGAAGTGCTCGACAACTCAGACGCGGCAGAACCAGCGCCGCCAGTGTCTACGCCGATGCCGCTGTGGATCTCCTCGCCAGCCTCGCCGTTCCTTGTGTCTCTCTTGCTGCTACTGTTGCTAGCGCCGTTGGTGGAGGAGGCAGTCGTCGTTGTCGTTGTCGTGTCAGCAACGTAGGCAGCAGCTAGAGGGCTTCCAAGATGTCTTTGCCACTTGAAGGATCCCCCCGTAGAGACACGGAAGATGTCTCCTGTAGTTGCGAGCACGATGAGGCTTTCTGCCCCCGAAAGAGGATTACCCACAGCCTCTGCTGCGAAGCCACTGTTTCTGCCGCCTCCATACTCAAACCGCTCCGAGTCGTTGCTGCCGCTGCTGCCCCCGCTGTCGATCGTATCCGTCTCAGACGAGAGAGAAGCAAGAGACAGCGGAGGTGACGCAATCAGTTCTTCCTCCGGAGAGGCGTGCGGAAACCACTGCTGCTGCGCTTGGTGCTGCATCTGCCGCTGCTCAAGCCGTCGACGATACGGCAGCAAATCCTCACTTGAAGCCTCTAGCCCTTCGCTGCTGCTGCTGCTGCTGCTGCTGTGGTGGTGGTGATCTGCCTCTTCGAGCTTCTCAGAATCATCGTCGAAGGCAGCAGCAGCAGCAGCAGCCTGCCCCGCTGACGTTCTGTAGGCTGTATCCGCAGCAGCAGACAGCTGCAGGGAGCTCAGAGCTGCAGCAGCAGCCGCAGACGCCGCTGCTGCACCGCGCTGCTGCCGCCATGCTGCTGCTGCATGCAATCCGGTTGTGGGCTGCTGCCTTCTCCAGCCCCTATTGCGAGAAGGCCTGCTGCTGCTGCTGCTGCTGCTGCTGCTGCTGTGACTCCTACTACTGCCGCTGCTGCTGCTGCTGCTGTTTCCATCGGGGTGTCGGCTGCTGCGCTGCAGCGATCGGCGAGAAGCCTTCAACCTGCTGGAGCTAGAGCTCGCGCCATTACGCCCCTCCACATCTCTAGGAAGCTTCCTCCTACCCATTCTCGTCTGCTGCTTCCTGCTGCTGCTGCTGCTGCTTGCCTGAGACATGTGTGGGGTTGCCGCAAGGCACTGCCTTGCCTTGCACTGCGGAACGAAGCGTGCAGCAGACATACACTGCCCCTGCGGCAGTGGCAGCCGCCTCTGCTGCTGGCGTTGCTGCTGGCGCTGCTGCTGTCGCTGCTGCTGCTGCTGCTCTTCTTCTGCTTCCTCTTCCCCCCAACTCGCCGCTGCGACCCCTTGCTGCTGCAGCGGCTGCTCCTTTCCCGACAGCTCCGCAGCAGCAGCAGCCACCGCTGCACTCAATTCCACTACGTAATTCTCTTCTCCGTGATTCTCCCCGACATTAGAGGGAGACACAGCCGCATCGTCACGCGAGGTTCCGCTGCGACGCTGCCTCCGACGTGAGGATCGATGCAAATCGAGAGGCACCACAACCCCCCCGTGCTGCAGCAGCAGCTTGTGCTGCCGTTGCTGCTGCTTCTGCGCTTCACTCGTCACATCCGCTGAGAAGGAGGCTGCCTCCACGAGGTGCTGCAGAGGAGGGCTCAGCTGCTGCCGCTCCTGAGGCTGCTGCAGCAGCAGCTGCTGCAGAAAGTATTGCTTCCACTGCAGCCGCTGCTGCTGCTGGTCTCGTCTGCTGCGACGTGCTCCCCCCCTGCTGCTGCCGAGAAGTTGACTCTTGTAGGCTTTGGCTGCTCTATGCGGTGCTGAGTTTGCCAACTGTGTCTCAGACGCTGCAGGATGAGGTCTGCGCCGCTCCGAATGCTGGAGATGCTGCTCCTGCTGCAGCTGGCGCTGCTGCAGCAGCAGCAGCTGCTTCTGAAGTCGTGCGTTGAGCAGCTGCTGTTGATGCTGCTGCATCTGCAGCTGCTGCAGCTGCTGCACGATCTGCTCTCTCTGAGCGGCATCCCCACTAGGCTCCTGCCGCTTCTGCAGCAGCCTCTCCTGCTGCTCTTCACGCTGCTCTGACCGCTCCAGTGTATCGTCTTCGGAGGAGGGGATCTCTGGAAGTCCAACTGCCATCTCGGAAGACACGGAAAACGCCTCTGACTTGCCTTTCACCGCTGAAGAAAGCGCTGCCTCGGGGAGACTATCCGAGACAGCAGCCACTGCCGCGAAGTCGCTTTCGCCAGCACTCCTGAGATCCGTGAAGGCTGCAGAAAACGATGCTCTGATGAGGCTTAGATCTGCATACGTCGCGCTGCTGCCGCGCAAAGGCAGGCTTTCTCTCGAAGGCACAGACGAATTGCTGAGGAGGGCGCCAGATCCAACGGCAGCCGTCGTCGGAGATTCTGCTGCAGTTGCTGCTGCAGCAGCAAAATCAAAGCAGAGAACAACACCAAAGAGGAGAAACACCCAAGGAAGCCGTGTGCACCTACGCACTCCTAAGAACTTGCAACTGACGCCGTTGTTGCCGCTATTCTTGCTGCTCTTTCTCTTGCTCTTTCTCTTGCTGCTCTTGCTTCTATTGCTGCTCTTGCTTCTATTGCTGCTCTTGCTGCTCTTGCTGCTCTTGCTGCTCTTGCTGCTGCTTGTGTAGAAGGACCTGGCGCTGCCCTCCGTGCACCTGGCGATTTCGCGTTGGTGCGCAGCATAAAAGCAAAATCTGAAGGCTGCTGCTGCAGCTGCAATAATGCGTCTTGTATAACTCGGAGTATTCTGAGAGACTCGTGTTGTAGGCAGGCCGCATTGGTAGGAGGCACTCGAAGGGGTCATTGCTTGAGAGTTTCCTTCGGTGCTGCTACGCCTGCTGCTGCAGCTGCTGCTCTCGCCGCCTTTGCTGCTGCTGCTGCATGCGGAGATCGCACGGGCTGCCGCTGCCTCTGCAGCCGCAAATCGCGGGAGACTCCAACAGCTGCTGCTGCTGTCACAGCACGCTGTTAGAACGGAACGGTGATACTGCATCGCATCCTTACAGCGCAGTAGCAGCCTCAGTCACTCTTCAGCCACTGCTGCTGCTCTAGCTGCTGCAACGGCGGTTCTGGCTGCCGTCAAGGCTGAGTTCAGGAAGCTCCCACGACGTGCTCCCGCCAGCAGCAGCAGCGCAGGCTGCTCATACACGCCTCTGTACACCTCACCAGGCCTTTGCGCTTCTACTGCACCTGCCACTACTGCTGCAGGTTGGCTCCTGTGGCTTAGGTAAGCCAACCGAGGCACACCGCCTCTGAGTGCTTTTGTCGCTGAGGGATGCCTCAACGCATATAGAATAGAGTGCTGCTGGCTGTATCCCAGCAGCAATAAAGCCTGCTGCGGGTGCTGAGGAAGAAGACCGCGGCGAGTAGCAACTGCATGCAGCAGCAGCGCCAGCAGCAGCAGCAGCAACGGCAGCAGCAGCAACGGCAGCAGCAGCAACGGCAGCCGCCAGACGCGGGTTGCTGCAACAGCAGCTACCTACACAGAGGGTCGTGTTGCTGCAGCAGCAGCAGCAGCAAAACGAAAAGAAATCGTGGAATATGACAGACAGAGAGACACAGAAAGAGCCAGCTACTGCAGGTGCTGCCGTAGCTGCTGTTACTGCTGCTGCTGCTGCTGCTGCTGCCTCGCGCTGTACATACCCCGCCGCCGAACCAACGGCCTACAGCGGAAGCTTCCTGAGGCTGCTTGCCTGCGCGTTTTGCGATTTAAAAGGTCCAACAATATGCAAAAAGCCTTGCATTCAGTCTTTATAACGCGTCGATTTACACACTACAGCGTTTGCTTTAGGCGTTTCTTCGCTGCTGCTGCTGCTGGAGGGAATGCCGTGGTGCCTGGCCCTTAAGAGCTGGAGAGTCTCTTCTGGCATGGCTGCATGCACTGCTGCAGCGAAAGGGCTTCCTCCGTAGATCAGTGCCGCGCAGACAAAAGCCTATGGATTTTGATTTATGGCGTAGGCATGAGTTTCTCCTCCTGTACCACCCTCACCCAGCCACTCAAACAGCTGCTGCTTCAATCGCTTTCGCCGCTGCAGTGTGGTCTGCTCTCATCTTGGTCTTGAGGGGCAGAGAACTGTGAGAGGCGTGCTTGGAGCAGCCGTGCTCAGAGCAGCCTTGTACAGCTGGCTGCCACTCGGCTTTGGCGTGCCTCTTCTTCTTGTAGGCGCAGAATCTGCTGCCCTTAAATAGAGGCAGCGTGTCTTGTACCAGCACAAGGTAGCAGCCATCGCGCCTCTTCCGCATCGGTGGGAACTGCGCACTGCAGAATGCAGCGGGCTGTGCTGTCCTCTCATCAGAGGCTGTGCGCTTCGCTTTCATCGAGTTGGACGTGCAGCGGCGTGTCTGTTCCCTCAACGAGGTGCAGCAGCAGCATTAGCAGCAGTAGTAGCAGCAGTAGCAGCAGTAGCATTAGCAGCAGCATTGGCATTGGTAAGGCAGTCTTTGGCAAGAAAGTCTTTCGTGCACTTCACAGTGGTAGCAGGAGCTTATTTGGCACTGGCCTTGTTGCCTTACGAAGCTCCCAAAGCGCTTCAGGCTTTGCCATTACTACACCGGTAGAACTGAAGTCAGAGGCATCCAGATTCCAACAGACGGTAAGCTTCGCTTCTGCTCCGAGTTTTCCCTCTGCTGCAGCTCGACGCCACTCTTGAGACATACCTCGCACTTACATACTCCCTCCCCAACAACCCCCCGTAATAACCCCTTGCCCTTTTACCTCTACCCTCCATATCTTTCTGACCCTCTCTCTCTTCCTCCTCTGCTTCCCTCCTGTCTCTGCTGCCTCCTCGCTGCTGCCTGTCGCTGTTCGAGCTGCCGCTGCGTCTCAAAACTCCCTCCGCCTTCACACATATTTCAAGAGGAGAGCTGTGTGTGATCTGCCTTCGATCCAGCTCTCCTGTCTGCACGAAATCTCTTTTGTGTGCATGCATTCCCCGTTTCCTGTCTCCTGTACGCCGTGCAGCAAAAAATCTTTTCCGCTGCCACTGCTATGTATCTGCCATCCCTGCGCCCTTCTTCTGACTTCTTCTGCCGCTGCCTTCACGGCTCTGTTTCTGTGCAGCGTGGATTCTACTATCGGTTCCACAAGAGAGTGGGAACAGGCAGCTTTTCAAGATATCGAGAGTTCTTTGTTCGCCCTCGCGCACTTGAAGCCACCCAGCGCATGCGATTTGTGTATGAGGCTCCCTTTGCCGCTGCCAAAGCCTCATCTCTCAAGACGCTCAGATGGAAGAAAAGAATCGCCGCAGCTACGGACGCGCAGCAGCTGCTGCATGTCATTGAAGCCTACAGGTCAGACAGGCAGGCAAACAGTCTCCCTTGCAGTGCTCTTGTTTCAGCCCGTAGCCGATGTCGCTGCGCGATATTTTGGTGCCCTTACTGCAGCTAGTGCAAATCTCGCCTTTGCAGGGGGTAGAGCCGCCGTAAATTACGCGCTGAGGCTTCGCTGCAAGACGCCAGGGTGTGTTTTGCCGTCTTCTTGTGACGGAGTGGCCTTTGCTGCCTGCGAGTGCAGTGCTTTGGCGTTTCTCTCTCTCTCTCTGTGTGTGTGTATATGTATTGCGACAGGCATGTGCAGCCGCGCAGCTGCTTCTTGCTGCTGCACTCACTCGAGCGGCTTGTAGCCTTGGGGGGATGCGACCCCTCGTGTTTCCGCTTCAGAATTCTTTGCCGAGATATCCTCAAAGCCTCCAGAAGGTTTGAAAGTCAGTCATCAAGTATCCTGTTGGAGATTCCTGCCGTCGCTGCTAAAGCCTTTATGTTGCTCCCGGGAGTCAAACTGCGGCTGGTGACACCGCGAAAAAACGCCGTCTCGACATGCCAGGGACGGATGTTTTTCGGGGATCTTTTGCCTGCCGATGCGTTGATATGCCGCGTTCTCGCTGTTTCCATGAGTGTCTTTGACGTTGCTGCTGCTTCTGCTGCAGATCTGCCGCGGGTGTGCTGGTTGCTCGCTCAGTTGCGAGCCACTGCAGCAGTGGACAAGCTGTCGAGACACCTCATGCCCCAGTTACCGTTGCTGTATCCGCATCAGCTGGCAACTGCAGCAGCTGCTCTTGGCTTTGTACGGCTGCAGCACAAGTTCCTTCTCAACGCCATCGCAGCCGCAGCAATGCCATACCTCTCCGAAATGCCAGCAGGAGATCTTCTCAAGCTGCTTCAGGTTACTCACCTGCCGCTGTTGATTCTGTGCTGTGCTAATATACATATATATATATATATGTATTTGTATATATATGTATATGCATTTATATATACATGGATGTATCTATATATATAGATATATGTGTATGTATTGACATGCTTGGCATTGATGCGATGGGCAGGAAAACACTGCTGCTGGTGCATGTGCTTCCCTTGTTTATCTGTGAGTGTGTTTATGTTTGCTACAGGGCTATGCAGGTGCGCAGCTGCATCACTATGGTCTCGTAAGTGCCGTTGCCGCAGAAATACAGCGACGGGTGCATGCAGCGGCGGCAGCTGCTGCTGCCGTGTCAAGCGAAATTCCCGGAAAAGGCAGCAGCATTGGCAGCGAGGAGGGGCGTTCAAACGCTGCGCAGTGGAAGTCAGATGAAGTCTGGATCCAGGAAGCCTCGGGAGTTGCAGCAGCACCCAAAGGGCAGCAGCGGCGACAGAAGGCAGCCAGTGGAATTGTGCCTTCTTTGGAGCAGCTCGTTGATTTCCGTGAGAGAGAGACACACACACACCACAAACCTTTCAGCATAATGGGAAAGCCTGGCGCAGCAACCACAAGCACCCTTTTTTGACGTCTGTAGACGGGGAGTCTCACCGCAGGAAGAAGGGAGGAAAAGGGGGGTCACAAAAGTCTCGAAAACTGCAAGGGAGGGTGTCGGAGGCGGGTAAAGAAAGCTGCCTTCTAGATATGTGTGCCTTTGCTACAGTTGAGGCTTTTGCCGCACTAAAGTACAGAGACTGGTCCTTTCTGCAGTTGCTTAGCAAGCAGGTGCAAGAGGCTATTCGACAGGCTCCCCGTAAGCCTCTGAAGGACTGTGTTGCCGCCATGTCTGTGTGTGTCGTATGGGAGCTGTGGCTGTGTGTCTGACGGATCCTTTTCCACACTGCCCTTGAAGCACCGTTTCTCGCTGCTCTTTGCTGCAGCTTCACAAGCCAGTGCTGCGCACCTTTTTGTGGGGTGCAGCCTGTTGCCGCTGTTGCTTTGTTGGAGTGTGTCTGCAGCTGAGCGCCCTTTTGCCATGTTCTCTCCGTTGCTTCTTGGGAGGTCTCTAGAAGGCATGCGCCATCTAAAGGCTAACGACGTTGAGCTGCTGCTGGCTGTTCTAGAGCATATTCACAGATATCTCTATGACTGCTGCCCTCAAAGGTGTGATGCGTCTACAGAGTGCTTCCCAC
The DNA here is from genome assembly GCF_002999335.1 of Cyclospora cayetanensis. NCBI lineage: Eukaryota > Apicomplexa > Conoidasida > Eucoccidiorida > Eimeriidae > Cyclospora > Cyclospora cayetanensis. The sequence goes on along the minus strand of NW_020312058.1, from coordinate 118,350 downwards.
GGGCGCTCTCTCTCTCTCTCTCTCTCTCTCTCTCTCTCTCTCTCTCTCTCTCTCTCTTTCTCTCTCTCTCTGTCTGTCTCTCTCTTTCTGTCTGTCTGTGTGCCTCTATGCTTCTTGATATCTTGATGCCTGTGTTTGCCTCCCTCCTTTTTTCTTTTGTGCGTCCTTCTCTCTGCCCTCTCCGTCGAAGTTTGGCCATGCTCAAAAATCCAAGGCGTGCACTGCAGATCACGCCTTGCCATGTTGCGTTTCGAATGCCGCCTCTGTGCAAAGAAGCGGTCTCCGCCTCTTGCGTTGCCTCATTTCCCCTTTTCCGTATAGCCTCGTCGCTTGCATCTTGAAGTTGTCGTGTGTGTCTGCATCTCGATCGCCACTGCGGTTGCTGTGGCGCTTGTTGCTGCAGTGTGGCCTTAACGGGGAGGTGTACAGCGGTGCAATTGCCGCCAGATCTGCCGAGTATCCGAGAGGTGTGCGGAAGAGAGCCTCAGATGGCTCTGTAATCCACCTATTTTGCTCGTTTACTTCACCTGAAGGATGCCTGACTGCGCAGTCAGGAGTAGCAGCTTCGGCGCCGTTTCGCACGGCTGGCTGCTGGCGCTGTCGTGCGTCGGTTCGCGTGTGCACAGTACACTGCTTTTCGAGGCATCCTTTTTTTTTCATGGCTTTTATGTGCTTTTCGAGAGGGGCATGCGGTATTTCGTCCCCGCAAAGCATCATCGCATAGCAACTGATGGCAAATTCAGAGACAAGTGGCGAGGCATGCACCACGCTCTGCACACCTCGTTTTTCTTTGGTGTCTCTGCAGAAGCATGCAGCCCTCCTCGAGGTGCTGAGAGACATGGGCCCTACACTGCGACTGGAAGAGGTTAGCAGTGCCCTCTTTTCTGCCTGCTTCTTCTTTTCCGATGCCTGTTCGCACTGCTGCGCTCTGCTTTTGCGCTTCGTTTCGAGGTCTCTCCTTGTCTCCTGCTCCTGCCTTCTCCCTTAAACCGTGTGCCTGTGATATTTACGCCACCCCGTCTTGCTGTCTGTGCTAGAGCCTTCTGCATCTGTGTCTTGTTGCACTCACGCCAAGCTGCAACTTGCGGATGGCGGCAAGCTTTGATGCTCCCGTTCTACCGTCCTGTCTCTTCTTCCCTTTTGGAGGGGTGTTGCTCTCACGACTCTGCTGCGCGTGGCATTTTGAACTGTCTCTCTTCTCTTCGTGCACTTCGCGATCCTTGAAGCTGCTGCGCCTTCCTCAGGTTGTTTGTGCTGCGGCTTTTGCCGCGGCATCCTCTGTCTCTCGCCCTCTCAAAGCCTCAGTGCTCGCAGTACGGTCTCACCTTGGCTCTCGCATGCCCTCCACGCTTTCTCGCAGGAGCTCTAGTTGCTTTCCTCGGTTTGCTGCTGCGGCGACAGACTGCATCTCCCTGCTGCAGAATGCAGAATGACTCCTGCTGCTGCTTCTTTTGGGTGCCTGCTTCCTCAGAGCCTCGCGGAGAGGGTGCTGACGCTGCAGGAGACTCCTGGGGGGGGTCTTAGCGACGTCGCCTTGCTAGCAGAGGTTAGTGAAGCCACTGCCACCACTGCTGCTGCTGCTGATTCTCTCGCCCACCTCCTCTCTGCGTACAGCGGGCACCTCCGACAGTGTCTGTGGTGCCCTCTAGTTCGTCTCTCTCCGCTACAGCAAGTGCTGCACCTTCTGCTCTACTTTCGCGGCAAAAAGTTCACTCCATAGATTCCTCTGTGCACGATGCACGTCTATCGCTTCCACGCCTGCAGATCTTGCTTCGGAACGGAAAGCTGAACACCCCAGTCTTCGACGTCTTGGCGCGACTCATCCATAGACACCTGGAGGTGCTTGAACCCCAGGACCTCTCCCGCCTCGCTCGCTTCCTGGTTTGTTCTCCTTTCTTCCTCTCCTCCCTACGCTCCATTCTCCATTCAAAACCCCTTTTGCTTCCACGATCCAGCACTTTCTCTCCCCTTTTAGTGTGCCCCTCTTCCCCTGCCGCCGCTTCCAAGAACACCCCCAATCTGTGCACGACAGCCTTTTTCTCGCTTGTTCCTCTTCTGGCACGGCAAACAATCATCTACGGCCCTATCTGTCGTGCCAACGCGCCAGAGACCCCTCCTGCATGCAGCCTGAAATCATGCATGCCACTGCCAGCAGTGCTTGTTGTGCTTTTGTGCCTTTGTGCTTGTCACCCCAGAAGCGAGCCAAAGAGGCCTCTTTAGAGTCCGAAACCCTTCTGAACGCTACAAGCCGCCACGTGCTGCGCCTGAGCTCTGTTTTCGCCCCCCCAGATCTTCAGGAGACGCTTTCTTGCTTGATGGAAGCCGGTCCCCCCCACCGGCGCTACTCCGTGTTGCTGCATCAAGCAGTTGCGACAGACAGGTAGGTAGCCTACCGCAAACTGACGTCCCCCCGTGCATCTCAGCAGTCGCCTTTAGCTTCGCGAAAACGCCAGATCTTCCCTCGTGCGGACTCTGGTGCTGCACAGATGGGGTCGCTTGAGGAGCAGCCAACTCCTGGAAGGTGATGGAGCAGGAGCAGCAGACGAAGGAGCAGCAACAGCAGCAGATAAAGGAGCCGCTGCATCGGACGCATGGGTCGTTAGCAGCGAAGATCTCGAAGATTCCTTGCAGAGGATATCCAGTCAGCAAGGGAAACTGCTGCTAGGTCGAGCAGCTGCAAGGGCCAGCAGAGCCAAGGCTGCTGCGGCTGCCTCCACCGGTGCTGCTGGAGAGGGGGCAGATGGGGAACTTACTGCCTCGGCTAGCTCTGCACTGGCTAGCTGTGAAGAGAGCCTCGCGAGACGGCGGTACAGCCATCGCCGACGCATCTTAGAGGAGGAGGGATGGGATTTGCTGCATCGCCGCGTGGGCTCGATGCGAGATCTGAAGCAGTGGCTTTAGGCGTCTTCTGGATCGTGCGGAGGTGGCCGGAGAACAATCCACCTAATTATAACAAATGAGTCAAATACACTCCACCTTAGCCCGTAACATAAGCCAAGAAAACGCTGGCGCACACAGGGTCCAGCCGCTGGTTCCGTAATAGGGGCCCCCTAATTTGTCATCAAAAGTCAGCAGATGTAAAGAGGACCTCTTAGCAAACTTGCGTAGTCACTGGCATGAGGCTGCTACCGCGCATTAGTGCTCGGTCACATGTCCTCGTCACTGCTACCAACGCGCTACGCTTAGAAGGAGCGTCAGATTGTGCCCCCTTGGGTGTAGCCGTTTTCGAGCCATCGGGCAGAACGGTACCTCGGGCGGTGTGCAGGTGGATCTCAGTCGCAGACTCGCTGTGTCGTTTTCCAACTACTTCTGCACTTCGGATGCCTGCTTAGATGCGCAGCCCTTCTGCTGCTCACCCAGCTGCATTTCTTTGGAAGTAGAAGCAGCATAGGGAAGCCGTCTTTTTTTTTTTTGATGGAGTTGTGGGGGGCTTGTCTCGCGATGCTGCGCGGTTCACGGCGCAATCTTGGGCCTGCAGTTCGTTCCAGAGTCGACGGTGTGCAGTATGGTGACGAGGGGGAGCTAGTAGTCTCTCCTCATCCTAGGCAGCAAGAAGTTTTTACGGAGGGTAGTGAACGGCAAGATACCGGAAAGGGTGTCGCTCTAGGCTGCGTTGCTTTTAGATGAATCCCAGCCAGCGGCACGTCTTCCCGCCCTTGCACCCTTGTCTGTAACAATCTCTTGCCTCTAGAGCCCGCAAGCTACATATTCAAGACGGCCTTGAAGCAACAGAGTAGGGTTGTCTGCTCAAACTTGAGTAAAGTGGCCATCCGTACGACTTCAGCAACATCGACGGCTGGGGTGGTGGTGCCCATTGGGGTTAGAAGAGCTCGCAGGAATGTGTGCACTTTAGTAGCCCAGCGCCCTCCGAGTTTTTTGAAGTAGACAAAATGCAAACGCAGTCTTGAGATTTTGGGATGCATTCGCTTGCACTAGCCAGCGCCACTCTAGAACCCCCGCCGCTGAAAGCGGAGGCTGATGCCAGACCACAAGGCTCAGGCATTATTCGGAGCAAGGCTCCTATTTGGAGACCAGGGATACGAAAGAGCAGCTCGTAGACGAGTGCGCTGTCGCATTATGATCTCAGTCAGCACAAGGAAGAACCCCTAGCCAAGCAATTGAACTTGTGCGTGCACAGTAATAAACTGCAGAAGGGGGCGGCTGATGCGCTCTGTCTGTCCATGTGCCTTAGGGAGCTTTGTAGTGTTCTATTATACCCAATGTGTAGGCGGGGCAGAAAGGCACGCGATACGAGCAGCAAAAAAATTGTAGATTTCGGATATCTCTACGTAAAAATTCTCCTGGAGAATGTTTTGAGCTTTTAGGTTTGGGTCTAAATTACTTGAGCAATATCCCGAGCCGCGACAGAGCTGGACCAGGTGATAAAATGAGCATGTTCCTGAGTCTGCCAATAATAACGTAGATGCTATCCTGACCCTCGACCCTTGGCGAACCAACAGTGTCCATGACCTGATTACCCCTAATTCATTCAGGAACTAGAAGGCTTTGTAAAATGTCAGATTTAGAACTGCGTGGCTTCAGGTGCTGACAACCTGGGCATGACAGTGCTTACTTCTACTCCACTGGACGCATCAAAGGCCACCCAAACGATCGTGTGTAGCCTTTCATTGTAATGTGAATTTTATTTTGATCCGAACGACATGACCATGTGTTTTGCGTAAAACGATGGGAGCTAAGTCAAAACATACCAGGAACTCCGTTCCTGGTATGTTTTTGAACCACGAGCAGGCCATCCTCAACTAGGTAGTGCTTCGCCTGTTTGTCCTTCTAAACTGTTTTAAATATTAGCGGCTATATTGGTGTTTAAAGCATGAGGCTTGAGCAATTATCACGAAGACGCGAATCGTCACAGACGAGAGCGGTTGCGCTGCCCTTCAGTGAATTGGTGGGTTGTCGCGAGAGCGCGTCGCTGGAAACTGCGTTGGTGGCGCCTTAAATATGCTCTGAGGTAACGTCGTACTGAAAAAGGCGCCTGAGTAAGCGCACAGCTCTGGGGTCTTCACAGTTTGCACACTCTTCACAAAGTGCATTAAAGATTCACCGTCGATCTGCAGAGTGATATTCCCGCGCTGCATTCCGCTGTTTTGGTTCAGCGAAGCAATGAGATTGACAAGCAACAGTTTGGTACTTTGGAGAACGAATAACGTATTGGGAGAGAATCGAACTCACTGATACGTTAGTTGTGTCGGTCTTAAAGAAGAGGTGACGCTTATATCAGGAGGCGCAAGAAGCGAAGAGTTGTGCGGCACCCGAATAGCGTCTGTGCTGCGGCGCAACTCCTCTGTCCAGGTTAAAGACTGCAATTCTTTTAGAAAGATGGGTGAGCGGTGCAGCGATCTGAGCATATTTGGAAACTAAATTCAGTAATCCGACGCAAGTCCACATAAAACTATAGCGTCCTTGCAGATGCGTAGCGGTAATGGCCATTCCTTGGTCGCCGTCAAATCTGCCTAATATGGCTCAATATTTAGCGCCAGAACATGATGCCTCAGAAGCATAATCAAAAGTGCACACTGGCCTGCCTTCACATACAGCTGCTTGTCCCGGAACAGCAAGAGCGCCCTTGGCGTAGGTGCTGTAGGTGCTCTTGCAAGTGTTGGCTGAAGACCAAGAGACTGTACATGTAGGAAGCCGTCCCGCGCCTCTTTGATCCAATCACTTAAGTCCTGATCAATCTCCTGTTGCAGTTCGGAGGGGACATTAGCAAGTCCAAAAGCCATACAGGTACACTCGACTGTGTGGGTGCAAGTGTGGAAGGTTGTTGGATAATTACAATTAGGGTGTGTAAAGCTTTGTATGAAACTGTCTGCGCAGTCTGTCAGTGGCACTATTAATCAGTGCGTGCTGTAAGTTAATTCATCAATATGCGGCACCAGGAACTTTTGCCTCGCAGTAATCTTTTTTCACGGATTTGATGCTCATGCCCATGTGCCACCTTCCGTTTTTACCGGCACGAAGACCGAGTAATGCTTAAAGGCGCTCGTCCACTCTTGCATTTCGCCTTCTACAGCAAGTCATCGGCCTGCCGCTTAGACCTCTCCTCTTGCTGTAGGAGCTTCCGATAGCGCGAAACACACCTTGACGCTGACCCGGGCATCAGCTTAAAAAGTTGAGGTGGACGACCAGCAGGTGGCCAGCCTGCTCGCAATTCGTCATTATTGAGCACAGCAACCAACGCACCTTTATTGATTGCTTCAACCTGCTGTCCTTCGGCCGGAAGTTCAATCGAATTCCCTTTTCCAGTTAAAGAGCCAGTAATACGAAAAGCATGCTTAGAGCTGCCTTCTATTGCTGCACCGCCGAGCCTACTTTACCCCGCTCACACTAGGTATAAGGAGCGTTCTTTGAAAGATCAGGAACTGCTTCTTACAAGAGATTCCCGGCGCATTAAACTTCAGAGGATGCAACTGGCAAACGCATTCGCCCCGTTGGATGGCCCATGGCACGCCTATGATAGCGCTACGGTGCACAGGTCTAACCTAGAGGTAACAAAACATTGTGGTAAAGTACAATTCCGCTTTAAAGTGCCATTTCACTGTCGCAGCTATCCATAATTTTGCAATATGCTGCCTGTCTTCAAAACTTAATTTCTTGAATAGTGCTAATGAGTGATCAAGCCTATTGCATCTGTGTGTAGTCTCGTCGGCTAACTGATCCATATCACATTCAGAGCAAAATGAAGCTTGCAATTTTGCAGTATTAATAGGAACCTGTAACCACACAGATTTGACCCGTGGTATATCCTTGATTGCGGCTCTATCCTCTCTGCCCCCATGTACTCCGCTGCAGCCTGCGTGGGGAAGGGCTTCCTGTTTTCTCGATGCGCCTTCTTTGCTGGCCAAACGGTGTGCATCCGCTGATCCCTGTCTCATCGTTCAAATTCGTTGGCTTCTCTCATGCGCTTGCAATTTCGGAGTATGCGATCGAATTTCCCGCAGTAGAACTATGTGCGTTATTGGGGGGCGCTCCGCACTTCTTTAGAACGAGTGTTCTATTTGGCTTCCGCTCTCACACCATACACAATATGGTAAGGCCTGTTAACACAGTACCGACGTCCACAGCTTCTAGTTTCCGATCAAGCTTTTCCTAGAAAGATAGACGATTTGCTCTTATTTCTCTTAAAACCGCAAACCAGTCCATCGTTGGTGAAAGCCTCAATAAGTGGGTGGGTAATAGTTGAGTTGCTGCCTATACTGTTACTATCTGACTTGACGCTTCGAATAGATCTGCGGTAAACCATTGATCAGCAGCTGCTCTTACAGGTTTTGGCGTCTGCGAGCCAAAGGTTCATATTTCTTGATAGGCCAAACTGTTCATAGATTCCTCTGCTTCAGCCTTTTCGCATCTTTGAAGACTTGCTTATAAAATGCTTGCGCCATGAACCAACAAGCCAGGGCTTGCGGCAGGCCTGAGCTCTAGTAATACTTGCAGGCAGATGGCTCTTCTACATAAACCGAGTCACCACTGCAGTGTTTCCCCCTTATATATCGTGTTGCAAGAGGCACCCGTTTCTCCCTATGTGGATAAGGACGAAGCAAGGTACACATCCAACCAACTAATTTAGTCGTCGATTAGGTGAGCATCCTTACGACCGTCGTACTTCTCCGTTATATAATTTATTGATGCATCCATAACCTTTCTATCGGCTGACTAATCATGCCTTTCTACGGACCGTGGAGCAACTATGTTCAAGTCAGCTTGTAAGCCAACCTTTTCAACCCCAACAGGCATTGTGTCACCGTCTACTTCCATCGCCAGAGCTTTCATCCGACTATTGCGGAAAAATATCAAATTATCAGATGATATGATCGAAACAAGACACCTGTTGTAGAGAAGGCTGACACCACACCGCACCCACAGCCAGTGGATGAGGAGGGAAGAGCTAAATCGAGACACGCGATGCTACCATCAGTGATGCCCCATCTAGAGACTCCATAGGGTGGCACTTAGCTTCATCTCGAGTTCAAACTGATTAGGAAACTAATGAGTTTTCTAAAAGAATTTCAGCCTTCCTTGCTTCCGCCCCTGAGTTTCAGATGAGAAGAGGTAGAGAGCTAAGGTGCGCGTAGATGCAAACTCTGAGCATTTCGAGCTTTCACAGATAGCTCTACATGGCGCCTAACACACACAGCACTGCCACTTGTTGTATCGAACTAAAACTACTCTGCAGTTAACAAGAAATAAGAACAGAGAAGCCAATTACTTAAATCTTTGCTATAGTGGAAGTGTTTAGCGGTAGCTTGGCCCGATCCACTAACCAGAATGTAGAAGGGAGGGTCGAAGTCTAGCGTAGCCCGTTACATCCCTCCCTTTGCTATGAAGCCACCATCCAACGCAGTGCTACGGTGAAAGAGGGACGGTCACGTACCAGCTAGGGGAACCCGTAGAGCAATTTAGAGGTGTCACGTACACTGAATTAATTCTGGGCCTACATCATGGAAATTTAGCATATAAAGATAGATCCCCGCAACAATATAAAGGTATAAACCTTAGACTAGAATGTTTGCCACTAGAAATCTCATACCAAAGTCCGAGGGTGGCAGCTGAGAAGAGCATTGACTCCATTTTTCTCTCTCTCGAAGTACCTCCTAAGCCCAAAGATGCCTTTTCAGGGGTAGTGGAAGCCCAAAGAGGTGGAAGATACCTCAACAAACCCCAAGACAGCCTTTAGAACCAGTAGATAAGGCCTAATAGGCGATGGGGGGAGGTAGCCACAGCTTTAAACGGTGCATACTCATGAAACTAAAGGGGAGCATACAAATGAATCGAATTTCATGACAGGATATCCAGGCTGTATGATGCCAGAGGTGCCCCTCTGCGTCTGCGCTGTGGTGGGAAAGGGGGGAGAGGAGTGGTGCAGGCATGGGGCTGTGTGCACACGGAGACGTTGGTTTGGTGGTTTTCAAGGCATAACACTCCGAGTTTTTAAACGCTTTTTTGCATCCATTTGCCTGCTTATATTAGGCGTCTTACTGCTGATTTCCCTCCTGCTCACCAACCTCCCGTGACCGCGGCCTACGGTGGTGGAGGTACACCCTAGGGGGGAGGTCAAGTGACGTAGCCTCCAAAGCGAAACTGCTCGCGTTCCGTTTCTTTTTTCCTCATCATTGGCATCAGCAAGGATTTATTAGTCGGCTGCAACCTTCTGCCCCTCGCCCCTACCGACCGCAGGTCTCGGCGTAGGGCCCTCCCTCCTGATCCGCCAGTGTACAGACAGCTGCATCTGTAGCAGCAGCGACACGGACGGCAACGTAGAATCCTGATTACAGAGAATTCCTTTTCTGCATGCTGTTCCCTGCTCCCTGGACTCCTTGGTTACGCAATGAAGGCAACAGCTCAACAGGCGCAGTCTGCAGCAGCGGGCAACCCCTCAGCGCAGGCCTGCAGCACCTGGGCATATTCAGCAGAGGACTCCCATAGAAAAGATAAGTGGGTGAACTCAAGTGCAGGAGATCAACCAGATGGCTCTTGCACAGCCCCCGAGGTATCCTTGGCCTCGCGTTGCAGCTTCTGGATAAATCTTATCTTCTACTCAGTTGGATTCGGCTGCGCTGCCAGTCAGTCCCCTCCTTCCCTTCCCGCTGACTCATTTGCCTAGCTCTGTGAAAGCTACCTAGTACATCAGCTAGCGTCGTACACAGCATCTATTTAGCCAAGGGACCAGCTGACCCCTAATGTCTTCTGTGGAAGCAAATGGTTGGCACTGCACTGCCTGGGGCTAAGGTGGCTACGCTTGCAGAAGTACAAGAGCCCTTGTATGGCCATCCCGACAGTGTGACTGAGGTGTGTTCTTGTTCGTGCTGTCTGTTGCTGCACTGGGTGCCGTTGTTGCAGTTGCAGGCATCCTGTATGGGTTGCCGTCCTCTCATTGGCTGCACGTGGAAGTTCTCAAGCTTCTCGCCGCCCTTCCCCGTGCATCAGCCACACCCAAGGCCTTCCGTGTGGTGCGTATTTTGAGCGTCTTTCCAGCTGTTTACGTATCTCCAGAATCGGTCAGTACGGTGTCTGCCCCTCCTGCAACGCCCCCGATTATGGCGTGGGCTGCCGTAGCTGTCTTGCTGCATGCAGGGACCCCTTCTGCAAGAGGCAGCGCTGATGCTGCATCAGCATGGCTTCAAGGAGGCTGCTGCTCGCCTTGCAGTCCTTGCGGACTGGCAGTACCTGGACGCTGCAGTCTTTGGGGCCTTCACCCTGCTGACGCTGCTGCTCGTCACATCCCTCATCCGAGGCATGCTGGCATACAAGAGAGAAAGGGAAATAGAGGGCAAGCCGCTTGTAGAACCCGTCGTGTCTTTGTGTTCTGGTTCCACCTGAGCACCTATTTCTTGCGATACATATAAATATATATAAATACATATAAATATATATATATATATGTATCACAAGAATCCATGCATTGGTTGAAACGTCCCTTGTGAAAATATCGAGCAGTCCATCGGCCTGCGCTTGCTACCCCTCTAGCCCGCGTGAAGTTCTGTACATGGAGTCGTAATTTCTATCCCGCTGTTTCTTGAGCCGTTTGACGCGCACTTCCTAGAGAGAGACTGCGTCGCTGCCACTGCTCTCCTTGTCGCTCCGCAGTGAACCCCCCACCCGTGCAGTATTGCCAGAACCAAATGACGCTAGAGGAATTCAACAAGAAGGAATCAACCTATGCTGCCGTCCGCGACCTCATGGCCTCACCAGGTGAGTCGTGGGCTTTTGCAGTTTGTTTTCTGCGTTGTTGCCTCCCCCTTGATGTTTTTTTGCTACGAACAATTTGTCGTGGTACTTCCTATTCCGGTGTTTCCTCTGCCTGATGCTGCCGCATCCCTCTTGGGGCTGTATGTCTACCGCTTGCAACCCGTTCGTCAGCCCCTCTGTGCTGTGCTGCTGCATGCACAGTCTGCTTCCCTTCCGTGTCTGATTCCGCGTCTGCCGTTTGCAGAATTCCAAGCCCTAAAGGCGAAACGAGCTTCCCAGGGCAGCGAGGCTTGGAATTGGCAGCGACGCGTCGATACAGAGAGCATCACCGACCCCGAGGAGGAGGACGACGACGAGGATCAAGAAGAAGCTGAGGACGAGGCAGAGGCAGCTCAGTGAAGCTACAAGGATGAGCGCGCATACGAACCCTCACGGATGTTCATTGTGGCCAAAGGCTGCCTGAGGCAGCATCTAGGCTACGCTGGGAACGTTCAACAGGAGCAGCAACGGCTTCAGCCACAACCAGCAGTTTTTGCCACGCTGCCTCTGCAGCTGCTGCAGTCCTGTCGCGCTAGTGCCTAATAATGGGCTGAGGAGGGATGCGAGTTGCACTAGAGGCCCCCTAGGGAGAGAACAGACTGCGGCTTTTCTTCCCAAGAGCTCCAGTAGGCCATTTTCAGCGGTCGCGATCGCGCATCACCGCTGGAAAGGCGCTACAAGCCCTCGCGAGTGACTTCGTAGATGTCTCGGAAGCCAAGCCCTCTCGCACGGCACGCCCTTCCTGGAGTATGGGAGTTTGGGCCGGGCATAGCCGGCTGCTGGAGAATGCGTTTTTGCAGCCGCCGACAACTCCCCAGGCATGCTCCTCTTTGCAGCAGTTGCTGACCCTTGAGCGCAATCAGCAGATACGAAGTCCACGTAAACCCCTTTCCCACCCCACCCCACCCTTCCCGTTTCTTTTCCGGGCTCAGTGCGACCACGCTCCAGCTGTATGAACTCGAGGGCATTCTTCGTGGCGAGCGGATTTCAGCATGGCTGGTTGTGGGCTTTGAGCAGCACGGCGTCTGCACCGGCCAGGTGTCTCTTGTCATTCTGTGTGGGGGGATATGGGGTACGGGGGGGGGAATGCTACGACAGGGTGCCAGAGCCACATGGAGTAGGCAGCACCAATCAGGTTACATTGCATCGTATGCGTGCATTTGTCTGCGGTAGCTGGAAGGTCCTCGCAGTGCAACACGTCTACAGCTTGCCTGTGTCTAGCGGTCCTCGAAAGTGGCACGCACACAGAGGTACACCTTGAGATGACGCGCACACTGCATTCGCTCTTGATGCCACTGCTTTTCGTACCGGCACAGCATGTTCTATGCCCCGGTTTGACCCTGCGCACGGGCTCCCGTAGAGACGCGGAGGGCAAGGGGCAAGCAGTCCGTGAAAAGGCTCAGAAATCGAGGCAATTGTTGTGTGCCTACGCGCCAGAGGGCGCCAATAACAAGCAGGAGGCCGTTGTCAGGCTGCTGTGGGGTTGCGGTGAGAGCCTCCTCGTAAAACCGTTGTAGGCAAGGACTTGTACGCATGTGGGCAGTAAGAAACGCGGCAATTATCAGGTTTCACAAATCAAGTAAAAAAGCAGCCTCAGTTTCTGTTTGTGTTGGTAGTTGTCTGGAGACACCTAAGCTCTGGCTTCCGCGTAACTTAACAGCTCTGCTGAAAGGGTTTCTGTGGAGGCCTCCCTCTAGTGCATTGCGACCTACAGTGATGCCCTCAACGGATTTCGTTTCGTTTGTCGAGTACATTATGCTGAACCTTAGCCTCCACGTGCTTCCAGGGCACCTGAAGTAGCAGGTACTCCGTTTGCACGTAAGAGCTCGATTCTTGTTTTGGAGTGTAGCGTGATAATTCCTTGTTTTACTTTGTCTTCGTGCGTCCTCTGGGTACCAGGACCGCCATTATGCAATGTACAATGGTTTTGTGGCGTGTACCGGGGGAGCGATCGTCCACGCTGATATCAGAACTGTTCATCATGGGTGTTTTGGGGGGGCCTTTCTAATGAAGGGCCTCCTCAAATGTGGACCTAAAAATTGTTTAGAAGTTCGCTTGGAGGCAACACTTCGGGCTAGTGCTCGACTGCTGCATCTTGCGCACTCCAGGGAGTAACTTTTCCGTGAGATGTTACTAGAGTCTGAGATCTCTTTTAGTTCTGCCAGAGCAGCGATACACATCGATGATTTGCTGCACGGCAGCAACTTCCTTTTAGAGCATACTAAGGTCCGTTAGGCGCGGAGGCTGGAATGGACTTCGGGTAAACACAGAACGCACTTTGAAGTATCTGCCCATGCCACTCGTTCCAGATGGGCTGTTATTCAAGGGTTTTGCATCTACAGCCGGTGTCTGCGTCATTCTGCTTCTTCTACGGTTGTACCGGTTCAAGGCATCACGATTGTGCTTGCAGTTTCAAGACTTCATTCTTCTCCTGAAAGGGGGTTTCTACCGTATACAAGGGAGCCTTGCAGGGCACAACAACGGTACCTAAGATGACTGCATGCCTTCTTGCGTTGCAACTGGGCAAGAATTCTGCAGAGACATGAGGCTGTGCATGGGTAGAGGAGTCAGTCAAGGAACTGCTGCTATTTGCCCATAAGCTGCGACCTCGGCCAACAAACACATGCAAAAATTAGGTGGTTTTTGGATGAAGTCTTTGATAGGATGTCCAGGAAAATATTTTTTGAAGCATTACGCCCCTTTAGAATGCACGAAGAATTTTTATCTGTAATGCTTCAGGCGGCAATCGACCCCGGGATCGTGGTGAAATAAAAAGCATCTTGGAAAACTCTACAGATCTTGGGCCCTTTCCCCCGCCCACACATAGAGAACGCCATATCAACTCAACAAAGATGGACTGAGGCTATGTTGTTGCCTAGAAACGCCGTCGACTGGCCTTAGAACTCCAGTCCAAAGGCAGCCCTGTAAAGCGCTGTTGGCGCCTCTACTTACAGCCCGTGTGACGTTTTGAATCTAGTAGTCTAAAAAGGCTGCTTTCAGGAAAATAGCGCTTTTCGAGTTGAAGATGCCGGGGTGGTGATGGTGTGGTGCTTCGGCCTTCGGATGCTGTCAGTGCTCGCTCAAGCGTTGTCGACCAGGCTTGGGTGTGTGTCGCTTCCCAACACAACCCTTGTTACCAGAGTGCATCGCGATGAATCGCGGCACTCACGCGTGACTTTGTCCCCTGCTTTTAAAGTGAATAAAGAGTTAGGGACAAGGCGTAGAGTTTATTGCTTTCGCACATGTGTAGTGCGTAGGACCCTCGCCCCGGCGTATGTACGGGATCCAATGGTGGATCACAGCCGCATGAACTAGCGGCTAAGCACCTTTTGATCCGTTCCGTCAGTTCCAGTAGTTTTAATTTCCGTAGAAACCGCACACACACACTCACTGGGGGCATTGAGGCTCAGGAGAAATGTGTGAGGGGGCAGGCTGCGGGCTGGGAGCGAGCACGGTGAGCCTCACTTAGGCGCCGGCTACGAAGAACGAACTCGGAAGCATAGTGTAGTATCTCTAGCGCTTGGTGCACAACATTTTCATAGGCAGCGCTTTCTTGCGCACAGTTAATTCCTCTTATTGCGTCCCTATGATGCCCATCCTTTTCACTGTACGCCGAGCGAGCGCTGCCATTGATGCCCCGTAATGCACCTGAGAGACTCCTGGCAAGGCACTACTATCCAGGCAGGTGCAGGGCGAAGCAACTCCAGAACGCCTAGAGGAACAAAAAGTTCGGCTCGATGGGCCCTTTAGCAACAACTGCAGATGGGAGCAGCCTCACGCGAGACGCTGGCCTCCCACGGTGATGAACGTGTTCTCCACCACAGGGGCCCTAGTGGTGGCTGCCGCTGCACTGCTGGGCGAGGATCTCCAGCAGGCGCTGTATGTCGAAGCCCATCGGAGTAGGTGTGACCGCTTCTGCCGTTTTTCCGACTTATGGCCCCCCCGCCCCCCTGCTTGACTCTCGCTACCGACTTCTCCCCTCGTGCGCATGCGTGACTCTGCCTCAGACACTGTCTCCTTCGTAAGTCCCCTGAGCTCCACCTGCGACGATTGGGGCCTCCCGCTTCGCCGCCTGACTCTTTGGAGCTGCATGGGCTTCGCACAGCAAATCCGAAGGGATAGCTGCGCATGCAACCCGCGGAAAAGGGTTCTCGACAAGTCTATGCGACAGCGCCACACAAAAAACCAGCGTGCCGCCAAATAAAGCCTCGCTCGTGTGCACACCAGATTGCTTCCATTTCCTGCTCGAAATCACCTTCCTTACGCTGTGTGGATGCTCGTGCTCTGAGCGGACTGAAAGAGGCTAACCATTCGCTTGTGGCTCACTCCCCAACGAGCGCCGAACCACGGCCTTTGGCTTTTGTGTATATATATGTATTCATGTTTGTATATATATGTATACATGTTTGTATATATATGCATACACGTCTGTATATATATGTATATGCGTTTGTTCGTGTGTTTGCTTGTGACAACCTCCGAATGGATAAGGAAGGGCTGTCTTTGTGCATGTGTGTGTGTGTGTGTGTTTTTTTTGGTGTTGGATGCGCAGCCAGGAGTGCCAAACAGAAAAGGGTTCCTGCAGGAGTTGCTGGACGAGCACTGTAGGGACAGCTGCTCCGCCAACGGTATTACGGCCCTGTCAGAGTACAGCTGTTTAGACAGTGCAGCCCGCCTAGTGGTAGCTGCCGATACAGGGAGCGGTGGATGGTCGTGCTACCATCCGACTGGACTCAGAATCGGGTTGAACTCGGCACAATGCGTGAATGACTGCGGGGAGACCTTTGCGTGCGGGGACGGCCCCGCTGAGGCTTCGAGTGTCAGATGGAGCGAAGACGCTGCGATCCGGAAGGTGCTCTACGAGAACAGATACCGCTACTGCCAGCCTGAGCGATGTGTCAATGACGTGCAGGCCTCGCTGGACGCGTATTGCGCAGACGCACTCCGCTTCCTGTGCGGGCGGGGAGACGGCGCTTGCCAAGATGGACCGGTAGCTCGCATGGACATAGGGAACGAGCCCGATCAGAGCAGGGAGTGGCGCTGCTACGATCCTAGCGGCCTCGACGCTGCCAGTGCCACGGGGATATGTCTGGATGGCTGCACCGTCCAGGAGGTCACTTGCAGCGGCGTCGACCGTGCGAGTGACTCCACCGGGAGGCACTGGAACCTAAAAGCTGCTCTCGAGTTTATCGTTCGCGGCGCTAAGGCCAAGCTCCTCACCCCCGGCCAGACCAGCAAGCTGCAGGCTGTGCTGGATGAGGCCTGTAGGGAAGCCCTCGCCAAAGAGTGCCCTCCAGAGTCAGCCAGCTGCAAGGGCGGCGCCGTTGCTCGAAAAGACAGCACGGCCGACGGCCAGCCGCAGATTTGGGGATGCTACAAGCCGGCAGCTCTTGTTTCCGATCGCTTCACTGCCCTCTGCATCTCGAACTGCGCTGACGAGGTCCCCTGCAACCATGGGACCGACACCAGCAGGGGTGCGCGCGTCTGGCGAGACGCAGTGGATTTCGCTAGTTTAATCGCTGAGAAATCAGCCACCACTTGCGGGGCAAGCCTGCACAGCAACGCCGTTCTAAGCAGGCTACAGAGGGTGCTGGATGACTACTGCAACGACCTCCTGAAAGGCATTTGTCAAGGCACCTTCTGTCCTCTCGGGGCTGTTGCCCGTAAAGATGTGGGCGGGCCTTCCCAAACTACGAAGGAGTGGAGGTGTTACAACGCCGTTTACCTCACGGAAGACGTGAATACTGCAATTTGCGTATCGGACTGCGGCGAAGAGGTTGCCTGCCAGCACGGCGTTTCTGGGGGCGTGAGCTACAGCCATTGGACCCGAGACGAGGAGATCAAGGCTCTCATAGAGGAGCGAAAGAGTCACAGCTGCTCGCACGCCCTTTGATACCACTAAACTGAGGGACAGACACACGGCGCGCAGCAACGGCCCCCGGATCCTTTGTGCTTTCTAGCCCAGCATTTAAGAGACGTACAGTTCAC
This sequence comes from Cyclospora cayetanensis, assembly GCF_002999335.1. Taxonomy (NCBI): domain Eukaryota; phylum Apicomplexa; class Conoidasida; order Eucoccidiorida; family Eimeriidae; genus Cyclospora; species Cyclospora cayetanensis. The sequence goes on along the minus strand of NW_020312058.1, from coordinate 101,619 downwards.
ATTCATGAACCAAAGAAAGCTTAGGGGCAGCGGCGGTTACGGTAGAGGCCGCGAATGGAGGCGCAGAGCGGCCACTAGAGCGCTCCGGATGAAGCGAGACGTCTCTTAAATACAGAACCTGGAGGCACACCCCTCTACGCACCCGCTGCGCATAAAAGCACAGCGACTGCGGAGAGGTTCAGGCGGCAAGGAGCTCTAGAAGCTGGAGGGGAAGCCCCTCAAGGTGCGTTTGCTCTCAAGGGGCAGGCATCGCTCTTTCACAGCTACCTCTAGAATCTGCGAAGGCCTTAGGCCAACAGGATGGCGCAAAGTGAGGGCTACATACAAGAGCAATTAGCTGGATTGGCATCAAGCTGGGCGCAACTGAGCCGTTTAACGAGGCATTTTGACACGATAAAAATCGTCAAGAAACCACAAAAGCGGCATATGAGCACGCGGCGCGCAGGTGCGAGGCAAGGCAGGAGGCTGCAGCACACGAAGAGTGTGGCGTCAGCCCCCTCCAGCCAGCAGCAGAGGAGGGCCTGCTGAAGATTTCTTGTGAGGAAGAGGGGAAAGTGCCCGAATTTCGCGGCATCCCCAAGGGTTTACGGTTTTTGCGGTTCTTTTTTTGTCGCATGCAGGACTTACCAGCGAGCGCTCAGGGGGGCACTACTGGAGGCCTTCTTCGCAGTGTTCGGTATGGCCCCTGAGAGTCTGTTACTATTCAAAGAAAGTAAAGCTCCACTAAGTGGGAAAGCCTAGCATTTTTCGGCCCACTCTGTGATCGGCTGCGCGTAGGTATGCGGCCACAAGTAGAGTATGGAGGGCTACGGAGGTGCTCCCAGCCCGAAGGCACTAGAAAGGTGTCTTTCATTTTTATACTACGCATGCGAATCTAATGGCCTTCGCACAAGAAAGCGCATCATGTGCGAGGTCGCCGCAAATGCGTAGCGCAACTCTACGCAGCTTCCTAGGAAGAGGCCGAGCAGCAACGCTGAGACCCTTGGGCCCCTCGTGCTGGGCTTCGTTGATCCAGATTCCAGATGTTTCCGACGCAGAATATGTGTAGTGGTGTAGTGAAGGAGAGGGCCTAAAGCAGCCGCCCTCTTTCACTGCTGAAACATCTGCACCTGTGAAGAGGCCGTCTAGCAGCAGCAGCAGCGGCATTTACATCTGCACACCTTTGAGGTCGCCAATCTAAAGGCGTAATATGTGCTCCCAGGTTGAGTGAGCGCCCTCCGGTAGCCTTATCGACTTAGTTTGGGAACAGACGCAGAAGCCTAAGGATCGTCATCTGTTTTTAGGAACGCCCTCCACGTATTTCGCCCCCTACCCGGTCGGGGAAACAGAGGGCTATTTTAGAGGCAGCAGCAGTCTCGCTAACGTAGGCCCCCTAGAAGTTCCTTAGTGCAGCTGCCTTAGGTGCTCGATCTGCAGAAGGAGTTCGTCTAGAGAAGGCAGGGAGAGGCCAACTTCCTCTGCAGTGCTGCAGCGGGGCGCACGGGCAACACAACACAACCAAGTGCAAGAACTTCTACAGAGAGACTGCTTCCTTGTCAGGTGCACTCGACAAGAGTAAGGAGGAAGGACGATTAGTGCTGGTGGTTCCGGGGTGCGCGAGAAGGCAGATACAAGGCCTGGCAGGTTGGGAAAGCATTGAGGAGGCAAGGCGTCAGTAGGGTAGCACCCGCTTTTAGCGAAAAAAGTTTTCCTCACGCGCGTGCTAGTTTGTAGACTTCTCGCTGCTCACGCGGTCTCAGCACTAGCAATTGCTCCAAAATATCGCCATCAATAAAGCCTTTGTAAGGGCTCCATGATCCATCAATGCGGGCGCCATGGCCTGGTGTGCCATCTCTCACTGTACCGACAGCAGGAACAAGACAGGCACCACGCAAATCAGCACATGGGCAGGTCCTTGAGGCATCCCCGTTCCCCGCAGTCAAACCACTCAGAAACAGCATTAGCACAAAGCAGCCTCCGTCGATAGATCATGTTTAGCACGCGACAAAGGCACCAGCAGCGCTCTACTCCGGAGCCGTGCAAGAAGACAGCAGTTTTTTCAGTTGGTAATGTGAGCGAGGAAATCAGCCTTGTTCATCATGGGGAAAGGCCACAAAACACACAAAACAGATACACACAAGACAGATACACACAAGACAGATACACACTATGGATACACACTATGGATACACATAGATAGACTCGTGAAGCCCACGTGCGGATGTAAGAAACAAGCTGCCGGTTTGAAAGAGGAGGGGAGAGTAGACAAGACATGCATCCACTTACCCCCAATGCATTCCATGAGATCACTCACGGCCTCCTCCACGAGTGCCATTTTGGAGAAGGTTTCTGCATCTGTCAGCTTAAGGACGACTCCAATGCTTCCTTCTGCCGAAACCCATGTGCGCGTGTATGAGGGCATGCAGAGAGGAGACGCAGCCTTGTGCTTCTGCAAGGGCCTGCCAAGGCAGCTGTTGCTGCCGCCTTTTCTGCAATCCCCCACGGCAGCTCCCCCCTGGTTCGAAGCTTGCAGCAAGCCTCCGAGGGAGCAGGCACTGCTGCTTGCCGTCGCAGATGTGGCTGCTGCTGCTGTAGCGGCATCGGCCGCTGCAGACCTCATCATCAGTTGCTGCTCCGAACCGCACCCCCCAAAAGTGCCCTCCTCGAGCCTCACACTGATGCCTCCGTGAATGAATTTGTTCACTGAGACAGGCGTTTGAAGGGCAGCGCAAGGGGACAGACGAAACTGCTGCGCATCGCTGATGTTGACTGCCGCTGTCGCCGCTGTTTCCGCACCACTGGTCCTCCGCTGCCTCTGCTGCTGCTCTCTGTTGGCAGCGGCGCTTGCACTTGCACCAGTTGTCGAGCCCCCCTCCTGCTGCCGCTCGACTACTGCAGCAGAAGCAGCTTCCGCAGGTGTCTGACCGTCGCCATCGCGTCCTAATGCGGAATTCTTGGGAGCTCCCTCCGGGAGAGCCCTCTGGAGAACCCACAGGTTCTGCTCGCCATCCGACATAAGGCAGCTGTCTCCATTCAGCAACGACACGCCCCTGAGACACACACAGACGTGAAACGGTGAACGTGAGGGAAACGCAGCGGCAGGAGCCCATGTGGCAGGCAGCGGCATCTGCGCAACGAACTCCAAAAAAATCACCGCTGCAGCTGGTGGTAAGATGCCCCCCTCCCCTCCCCCTTCCCGCTAGCTACAGCCATTCAACAACTCACAGCGGCCATGCGCATCTCATGTCTCTGGCTACTTCTCGCAGAGCCTTCTCACGAGGTCTCCATTCCACAATGCATGCAGAAGACATCATGTCTCCCACACATATCAGTCGGTCCTCCCTACACACACACACATGGCAAGGCACAAAAGGCGAACAGACGGGCAGATAGACATACTTACACATACATACATACAAATACCTATGCATATATATACAGATATGCATATAAATACATATACATGTATATATACATATGCATGCATACATATATACGCATGTATATTTACATATACATGTATACATATACATGTATACATATACATATATATATATGTATATGTATATATTCACATATATATACAGCAGCACAGGACGAAATAGCACTCTTATCGAGCTCCCCAAGATCCATCTGCCCTTCGCTCAATTTCCTGTGGAGTCTTGTGCTCTGTGCGCTGAACGTTTTGCCGCCGCTTCGTAACGGCTGCTGCCGATCTGAGACTCACAGCACGTCTAGAGAGGCAATGAAGGTGCTTGAGGAGAAAGACGCAACAGGATGCATCGAAAGGCGGCCTAACGAACTGAGGCCTTTGTCTCCCAGTGTGTCTTTCTCTTCGAGAGACGGCGTATCCGCTTCCATAAAGTCTTGCCCGTTATTTGCTGAGCAGGCAGGATGGCGACGCCGCTGCTGTTGCTGTTGGAGCTGCAAGCGTCGCTGCATCTCGGATCGCTGTCGGCGCCCCTCCACCGGCTGCGTGTTTCGGGGAGTTCCCCTGTCATCGAGTGGTGTTCCCCCAGGAAGGCGCAGTGCCACAAGGCGCAGCTGAGCGATCGGCGCGCAGAGGCAGAGTCTCAGGAGGCTTGGCAATTCGTAAACAAACAGCCCCACCGGCAGTCCTAAAGACGACAACGCACAGCAGCAGGTGCTCGCGCACGTGGGATCATCGTCGGTGCTTACCTGGTGATTGCAGGCAGCCAAGATCATTCCGTCGAAGACGCGCAGCTCGTGGACCCCTGCCGAAAGGAGCAAAGGAGGAGCCGCTTCTGCAATGATCAGCATGCCATGCACCTACGAAAAAAAGACACTCGAAGAAAAGCGCAAAAAACACGGCTGTATCGCATCATCCCCACCCCAAAACACCCACCCTCACAGCCCTCAGGCAGCTCCCTACAGGACGATCCAGTGCCTAGCGTTTGGAAGGCCCTTAAGGAGAGATTTTCAAAAACTTGTCAACAACTTGTCAACAACTTGTCTTTGTCGATTGCAATAAACCGCTTGTGCAGGCCCTCTCTTTCGCTCTCTATTTCTCTTTCGCTCTATGTCTCTCTATCTCTCTTGCTCTACGGGAAAAAGAGAGCGAAGAATCTCTTCTTGCGGCGTCCTCTTCCTGTGAAAGGCGGTACACTATTAGCAGCATCCCCTATGTCAGGCACATCGCGAACTATGGCTACAGGAGCCTCAGGAGACAGTGTGCTGCCGCGCGGCAAGAGCAGATTTACCCTAGAGACACTCAGGAGATGGATGGCTCCGTGAAGCGGTTCGCAATCGCTGAGCACAACCTCCGCCGTCCCTACACACAAGAGGGTTGCCGGCGAGTCTCCTTCTGCCGAAGGGGCACCAACTGCCGCGGCTGGAGCTACTGCTGCTGCTGCTGCTGCGTCTGCTGAAGCGGCGGAACGCGCTGCAGCCACTCCCTCGCTACTCTTCCGAGGGGAGGCAACAGACACACCGTCACTGCCGCAAGAAGACGCTACCCCCTGCAGTACTAGGGGCCCCAGACAGAGCGCAGAAGGGAAAAAGTTTGGCTGTGGCACCACGAATTTCCCCTCTATGGCCTTTGTCAGCGGATTGAGGAACAGAACGCAACTCGGCTCCTCTCGACCTCCCTGAGGCAGCAGCAACGGCACAACGGCAAACGCGCTGCACCTGCAGACACCTGAAAAAATGCCTACAAGGGCCCCTCAGAGAGAGAGAGAGCAGTCTCCACCTTCACAGCGCCAATCCCACACAAAACAGAGACGACAGGCACGAAGAGACGACAGGCACGCCAAGCACACGCGTCTGTACATAGGAGGCCCTCCTCAAATATAGCTTATCACGTTCACAAATACATGCAACACTCAACTGCAGCCTCCCCAAGTGCCACCAATATATATATGTATGCGCGCGCGCACACACAAACACACACACATATATATCTATGCACATACATACACACATATATATGCGCACGTATATATACATATACATAATATATATACACAAAGCATATATACATATACAAACATATATACATACACAAAACATATGCACATACACAAACATATATACATACACAAAGCATATATACGTACACAAAACAATATATATATATATATACAAACATATATATATCTATGAACATACACAAACATATATACATACACAAACATATATACATACACAAACATATATATATACATATATGTGCACCTCTATACAAACGTATATACATACACAAAACATATATACATACACAAAACATATATACATACACAAACATATATACATACACAAAGCATATACACATACACAAACATATATACATACACAAAGCATATATACGTACACAAAACAATATATATACACAAACATATATACATACACAAAACATATATACATACACGAACATATACACATACACATATGTTCACATAGCCACATAGAAGGGGAGGGGGCGATAAAACCACACGTGTTCCCTTAAGATCGTCTCCACAGGGATGTGTGGCGAATTACCACAAGTTCTGCAGGGCAGGCTAACGCAACAACTGAAGCGGCTTCTATCGGGCAGAGAGCATCCACAGTACGCCTAATAGGCAATACTCTGGAGTGCAAGCGCTGAGCTTTTTCTCTCACGCCCACATGCAACACAGCACGGTGACGTTGCTGTGCTCCAAAGCCCTCTCGGAACCATCCACTGCTGCTGCTGCTGCTGGCGAAGCTGCTGCTGCTTGCTACAGCAGACGGAGGAACGCCCTCTACCCACAGCAACCCCAGCAAGGGGTCAGTCGCTTCACAGCTGAAGTCTGCTGCGTGCTGCAGTGAGGCACAGGGAACGTGGTTGTACGTGAGGCTTCCTGCGGAGGCAGCAGTCACACACATATACGTACATACATACACATATAGACACACATAGACACATGTAGGCACACACATAGACACATGTAGACACAAATACACATGTGGACACAAATACACATATAGACACAAATACACATATAGACACAAATACACATATAGACACACATAAACATACATACACACACATACACACACACCTATAGACACACATAGACACATACACATATAGACACACACAGACATACATACACACACACACACACATACACAAATAGGCACACATACAGACACATACATACACACACCTATAGACACACATAGACACATACACATATAGACACACACAGACATACATACATACACACACACACATACACAAATAGACACACATACAGACACATACATGCACACACACCTATAGACACACATAGACACATACACATATGGACACACATACACATATAGACAGCATACAGCGCTGCAGAGAGCAGCGGCAGAAACTGGTGGTACGAGTGGACTGAAGGGGCAGGCCGTCTGTTCCATGCGACGCGCCCAACACAAGAGCTCACCAGCAGCAGACACATGGATAATAGTGGGGTTGGAGCAGCAGCAAACCACGCAGGAGACATCGTGGCGTGAAGCAATCTCCGCATGGAAAGTCTCTTGCGAAGGGGGGGCAGCACCGAGACGCCGCTTTGTATGGTCTCCACTGCGACGGCTGCTGCGAGATTCTCTGCGTTGCAAAGTCTCAGGCAGACGAGGAAGAGGCACCAGAGACACAGGCCCCCCCCCAACGGTAACTACTCTTCCCGAGAGCACAGACAGCCTCAGAGAAACGTGTTTTCCTGTGCGGCGTGAAATTCCTGTAAGGAGAGGCTTCCAGCCGCTGCTGCTGTCACCATCTCCATCACTCCCGCCGTCTCTCTCTGCTGAGACGGCAGCAAATCCTAGACGAAACACGACAACGCGGCCGTTGCTCAATCCTGCAAAGCAGAAGGGGATGCCTCCCATGCATGCGACAAGCGAGGATACGATCCAAGCCCCCATTTCTCCTGCAACAACGCACATGCGGCGGCACGTCCACAGGCTGAGAAGCAACTGCGCAGCCACTAGCGGGGGAGAAGAATACACCACTTCCAAAGGGAATAAGGATAGTGCCTACACTACCGCAAGGAACACTTGCTTGCAGACTCGGCAAAATAGTATTGTGCCGCCTCCAAAAAACACACATCCCAACCACGATGGCGATACACATACACACACACACACCTCTCTCTCCCTTCACCCCCTTCCACGTAAACTACCAACACGCGCCGTGCGGCTCGACTGCCCTTTGTGCGCAGCAATTAGAAGTTTAAAACGCCACAAAAGGCAGTCGAGCAACAGCAACAGCAACAACAGCAGCAACATCATCATCTCAGTACCGCTGCAAGCGTTCAAAGACATGACTGGCTCCAATGCAGGAAGCGACAGCAGACGCATAGTGCCCTCTCCAAAGAGGCCTACAGCCGCCAGAGCTGTCGATATGTCAGCGGCACCTGCTGCAACAGCACTGGGCACAGCACTTTGGATTTGTGCAGCAGCTGGATCTGCGAAATCGAGCCGAGCGGCGTGAGCGGTGGAGGCTTCGTCCCCGAGATCCTGAGCTTTCAAAATTCGGAAGGTGCTGCCTCTCAGCGAGACAGTTGCCGCGAGAGTGTTGGCAGTCAACAGCAGCACATCTCCTGACACGCCACAACCAGGTGCCCACTCAATGCCACCTCCTAGGGGTGCAACGCTGGCAGAACTGATGCGAATTGCTTCCTCGGAGAGGGGGGGGGAAGGAATCCTCAAAAGCACATCGACGCCACACGGTTGCAGCGCAAGAGACGGAGCTGCTCCTGTGGCAGTGACAGCGGGCTGTACAGACACTGCCGCGCGGAGAGACAAAGAGGCCTCCTGCCCTTCGAGCGCTAAAATGCCGCCCGCGAGAACCTGCTCGATGAAGACACCAGGAAGCGCGCACATCACACACAGCCGCAGCAACGTGGCAGCTGCATCATCGCGGAAAGGGTGAGAGGCCCCCTGGCGTGAAAAAAAATCGACACCAAAAGATCCTCCTTCAAAGCAGCACCAAAGGCAGCAGCTACGCACCTGCAGCACCACAATGGAGGAACCATCCGAATTTGGAGGAGCAGTCTGCACGCCGTCCTCTTCCATCGCCGCTTCGGCTGCAGGGGGAAAGGCTTCTGTCTCAAAGACACTGCAAAGAACAGAAGGCTGCGCAGTAACAAAGGCCCCTAGAGCCTCAAGCTCCTCAATTTCACTCCCCTCTTCTGTCTCGTCGCTCCATCCGCGAGAAGACGCGATCGCTCCAGCTGCACCAGCCGCAACATGCACACAAAGGCCCTCCCTCCCCACTAGGTGTGTCTGTAGCAGGAGGCGCTGCAAGAGAAGAACGACAAGGGGTATAAAGGCAGCACAGGACGAACAGCACAAGAAGCAGGGGAAGCGCGGGATACTGCTGCTGCTGCTGCTGCGGAGTGGTCATGTAGATGACGACATAACACAGCACAACATATCATATCATAACACAACAAAGGGGGGCCTACTAAGCAGCGGTCAGAGCTTACGGGAGTCTTGCCGCATCTGCTGAGCCTTAGAGCACCATTGCAGCAGCAAAGTGCGGGTAGGCGTTGAGAGGACAGCCAGCAGGAGTCGCGACTCTTTCCTTCGTAGCCGTAGACACCACATGCCCTCTACTGGCTGCTCGAGAGCAGCGGTTCCAGCAGAATGCAAAAAAAGACCATCTCGCACGAATCTCACGGCGCCGCTTGGACCGTTCCCGCAGCAAACGGCGAGCTGCAGAGCAGCACAGAAATGCAACAGCAAATATAAGTGTGCCAGCCAGATCTGAAAGGCAGCAGCTCCCAACAACGATCCTAGGTGCTCTGTGTAAACAAAAAGCGCCGACAAGAGGGTAATCCCCTCTCCCCCCCTGCCCCAATAAACCACTCATTTTACAAGCATGCGAGACGCTACAGCTCCCAGCAGAAGCACCAGAATCAGCAGCAGCATCAGCAGAATCAGAATCAGCAACAGCAGAATCAGCATCAGCAGAATCAGCATCAGCAGAATCAGCATCAGCAGAATCAGCATCAGCAGAATCAGCATCAGCATTGGCACCTGTTGTTGCCCTCTTCCTTCGAAGTCTGCAATGCAGCAATCGACGATAGGGCCCAAATTGGGAAGCACTTCGAGCACTTTGAGACATCCCCGCTGCTGTTCAGGTGTGTGAGGCTGCTGCTGCTCTAACCACTCGGCAGTGGCGCTGGAGGCAGCAGCAGCTGCACCTGCAACAACTGCTTCCTCAGAACGAGAAGGACGAGGAGGATGAGTGAAGGCTAAACTCGTGCCGCTGGCACTCGGCCCCCTCTTTCCGCCGTGGCTGTTGTTGGGAGCTGCCTCAGCTCCTGCGTCTAAGACTTCGAGCACCAAACTGTCGCTGCAAGTGGAAGCCGCGAAGAACGTTCTTGACCCCAAAGGGCTGAGTTGCGAGGCTTCGCAAGCCTCCCCCAAGTAGCAGACAGAAAGAGACACATCCTCCCACTTGCAGCTGCCATTGCTGTTGTCGGGAAGGGAAGCCGCAGACGTTCGGAGCGTTGCCTGTAGCACATGGCCTCTGGCGTCTACAGCGACAAGAACGTATTCCGATTGCTGCTGCTGCACTGTTGCTGGTGGGGAAGGGGAAGACAGCAGCACAGCAGCAACGATGTCGTCGCATCCAGGGAAAGTCGCTTGTGAGCACACCTCGGAAAGGCCCCTTGCCGCCTGTTGCGCGCTGCTCGCTGCGCCAGGAGAGCCTCGATACAAAAGGCTACTGCTAGAGCTGGAGCTGCTAGAGCTGGAGCTGCTAGAACTAGAACTGCTGGGGTTCGTTGGGTGCGGCTTCTTGACGTAATTCTGCTCCTTCTGCAAGGAAGGCTGCATAGCCAGCCAGGAGATATTCTCAGCGGAGCAGACAATGAGACCCCCCAACGGAGGCGGAAGGGGCAGCAGTCGCGTGGCAGTGGGGGAGAGCTGCAGGGGAGCTGGGAGCGATCCACAGCAGCATGCCAAGGGATCTGTGTTGATGAAGGGAACGGCTGTGGGTGGAAGATGCAGCAGCCGCAAGAATCGCTCAGGCGCAGCAACAGGAGAGGCTGCACAGCTGCTGCTTAGCGCTGTAGCTTCAAAGAGGCAGCACAACAACTGGCAAGGCGACACGCCGCTTGGGGGATCGAAATCTGCGTCCTTTGAGTCTGCATGAGCTGATGATGCCGATGCAAAGATAAGCTCTCTACTGCTGCTGCTTCTACTGCTGCTGCTCTTGTGCTGCTGCTGCTTCTTCTTCTGCTTCGGTCCAACAAACGCAATGTCTAGGATTCCCAGCTCGTGCAGAAAGACAACTCTCTGGGGGCTATACGGAGATGCATTTGCGTCGCTATCCGCTGCCTCCGAATGCTGCTGTTGCAACACCTGCTGCTGCTGCCGCCACTGAGGCTGCTGCTCGTGCTCCTTTATGCGCTTCACTCGGCTACTCTCATGACCACTGATGCTGCCAGAGCTGCTCCCAGTGCTGCTCACTCTCCGACGTTGCAAGTACTGCACTCTGAATTCGTATTGGTGGATTGCGACGTCTCCCGTGAAGGGGCAGACAGTCATTAGCGGCCTTCCCTTGATCCTCCGGAAGCATGGCAGCTGCAGAAGGAGCCGCCCCCCCCACGCGCAACAAGCACAACAAGCACACCAGCAGCAGTGCAGCACATTAGCGTGCAGGGAGGCCTAGCCAACACTCAAAAGCCATGGCATGGAGAAAGGAAAACAAAGAAGAAGGGAGGACAGAAGAGCCGCCGACAATGCGAAGACAGAGATGCAGCAGCAGCTGTCGCTGTTGCTGTAACAACGCTGTTCAAGCTCCAGGAGAGGAGGCAACGGGTGAGGCACCCCCCTCCCCCCTGTATGAGACAGAGACGCACGAGCAATGCCTCTTCGAATTCAGCAGCAGCAGCAGAAACAGCAGTACAGCCGCCTGGCGCTTACTCTTAGGTCTATGATCTGAAGAGGAAGCACACTGCGCTGCCGCTTGCAGTAGGCTAACAGAATGAGAGACAGGGAGTCTGTCAGCATCAGAAGATCTTCAAGGCCCTCCTGATGCACTGTTTCCTCATCATCTTGCTCCCCGGGAGTGCGAGAAGCCACACCGCAGGGAGGCTGACGTGGCACAGCCGCCAGCGCTGCAACCGCTGAGTGGCATGGCAGTGTTACTGGGGGGGAGAAGTAGGGGCGCCAGGAGGAGTTGGGCCCTACTTCTCCCGATTCGGCGGCAGCAGCAGCAATGCTCGCATCCCCGTGTGCCTTCAGTTCGCTGCCATCCCTGCCAGTGCTGCTGCTGCTGCTGCTGCTGCTGCTGCTGCTGCTGCTGTCGCTCGGAAGCGGATGCAGGAAAACTAAGGAGCGTGGTCTCGCGAGAACAAGTGTAGGGGTATGAGGGGAGCGCAGCCTCACGCTGCAGCAGCAGGAGACGACTGTGGGGGGTAAAGAAGTCGCAAAGTAGTACCCTCCTCCCTTTTTGTCGCCGGAAGGTGCTCCGTCGGAGCCTCCCCCCAGCGCCGCTGCAGCCGCAGGCGCAGCCAGCATCGTGCCGCTGCGGCAGAGAGGATGAAACAGACCAAGAGAATAGGAAGCTGGCTGTGAAAACTCGATTCTTACTGCAGCAAGGCAGCAGGAGGGGCCGCTACGGCGTGTATGGCACTGTTGCTCCTCTCCGCCGCCGTGTTGCTAGTGCGGGTTATGCAGCGACTATGCGACAGACTGAGCCCCCTTTCCTCGCACTTCCCTCTCCTCCCGCCTATTATTAGCACACATTCGAAGCAAAAGAACCACGGGCTGACACATGCTAAGGCTTCCTTCCCGCCTCTGGAAGCCCCCTACCGCAACCCCCCAGCTTCGGCACTCGGGGAGCTCTACAGGGCCTGGTCTGTTAGCCCCGACGGCAGCCGTGAAGATCCCACACTGTTTTATTCTACTTCTAAATACGGGTTAATGGATTGTCCAAACCAACTAGGGGGGAAAATACAAATGCGCTGTGGCGGCGGAAAGTCACACACTGACATGCGGCAGATACAGTTTACGCCGGTGTGTTGTTTGGTACTCCTACACTAGCGATGAATAGGAATACCCTGCGCCTACCCCCGTAACGACAGTTTAACGTGTCGAATAGGGCCCAGAGATTTTCAAAGCGCACCCATGCCGCTCTGCGTACGCGTATGCATTTCTCCTCTAGAGCAGCCACACTCCGCCTCTCCCTGCACCGTGCTTCGCCACCCACTGCAGAGTTAGGGCCATTGAGGTTCACGATGGGGTCTTTAGGTCAGAGGGGGCAGTGAGGCTGCTAAGAAGATCAATGTGTGGGGGCACATGCGACCGCTGTAGCTGTCATTCACACGCTGCGGAGACGGACGAAGAGCACTTCGGGTGCCAAAGGGCATCGTGCTGCTTGCCACCGCACTGAGACCTCGAAAGGCTAGTCTGAAAGCCATGTGGGTAAGCACGGAGACGCATGAAACGGGAGGCAGTCAGGCACGAGTCTGCGTATTCGAGAAGGCAGCATAGCATGTGAGAGGCCTCCAACAGGCTGCTGGCCTTCCTTTGCCTGCCCCGCCCTCTAGCATCAGAAAATGCGATAAAGCGTCTCTAGGCCGCTCCCTGTAGAGAATAGCCTTTCCCTTGTTCTCGCTGAATTCCAGAACGGAGCGAAGAAACGGGACGAAAAACACTTCACGCGAGGCGCCAAAGCTCCAGGAAGAGTTCCCGAGGCTAGGGCCTTCTTTGCAATTACTCTGCTGCAAATTGAGCTCCTTTCCTGGAGTGAGAAACGTAGAAACACAGTCTGCTCGTGTCAAGGCTGCGATGCACAATTGGAGAACGGCGTAGCTAACATGGCCATCTTCCGTTATAAATATCGTTCTCCGCAATTCGTGTGTGTGCGTAGTAGGCCTCAATTAGGGACTCTACAAGGCAGACGTTTGCAGCTGTGTGTAAAGCTGCAGCAGCAACGGTGTTGGGCTATTTTCTGCACGGGGAGCCCCTGAAGACGTGCCTTACAGCCTAAAAATCGTTCTTCCCAGTGTGGCTTTTTTGTACCGCGGCACTCGTAAAATCTACAAGTAGGAAAGTGGTCAGCCTGGCGTCCTGGAGCTACCCGTAACAATTGCGATAGAAGGCTTTTGCTTGCGTGCTCAGCGACAAGCTCTAGTTCGAAATTGTCTGCTGCTGCAGGACGGGAGAGGAGATGCAGGCGTCGCGTCTCAGGCGTACATAGGCCGCGCCTCCCAGGATAAGTGCAACAAGAAGCAGAAGGCAGCCGCCGAGAAACGCCAGAGCATCAATGACAGCATTTGTAGAGCCTTCTTGAAGGGCCATTTTCGGATTATGAACGCCTGTCAGTGGCTCGAGGAGACTGCCCGGGTTACAGGTTAACCAACCGATCAGAGGCAGCGACTGAAAGAGAGCCGGCAATAGCAAGCCTGAGCGGAGGAGAAACTCTGGCCCCATAAGCACCAGCCGCGTCACTCTAGCACCTGCTGCATGCAGCAGTCCTGCAGCCTTGAAAAATGGAGTCACGGAGAGACACAGCAGCAGCAGCAAAAGGTATTCTGCTGCCACGCGGCGAAGGCCTCCCGGGGCCCTGGGGGGCCTCAATGGCAAGCGAATAAACGGAGACGAGCAGAAGAGCAAGCAATCCTCCTTGAAGCCATCCGAGAAGTTGTTCAGAAAATACCTTCAACACAGAAACACCGCCACCACCAGCAAAAGCCGCAGGAGTAGACGCAGCGTCAGGAGGTGCAGGACAAGGTGCTAGGAATTTTTTTTTAATTTTTTAAAATGTGGGAACAGCAGCAGAGACCAGGAGACAAGCAACGCGCTGAACAACAGCCACTAGAGAGACGCAGCAGTACAGCCAGCCAAGACAACGAATCAACAAGAACCTGAACACAGTTGCACAGGGGACCAGCAGCACCTGCAGCACGAGTTTTTCGCATCCATGAGGGCCCCCCACAGGCAGCGCTTGCCGGTTCTTGTGAAATCTGTTTTCAAAGCGGGGGTTCCTGCAGCCACCACAAACGCGCGGCAGCAGACAGCCTTTATGACAACTGCTGCTGCTGCTGCTGCTTGTGTTGTTTCAGTTGTCGCTGTTAGTGTTGTTGTTGCTGCTGGCGATGATCTCATACCGGAGTACAGTATAGACAGCGCATCGGCGTTGGCAGTCCACAGCGTCCTGAAAGAGTTCTCCGCAGATGCCGACACCGTGAGAGGAGCAAAGGCGTCCTCCGTTTCCGTGGCAGCTGCTTTTGCTGCAGCCTTATCAGGCGCAGCAGCGAGCGAAGGCGTTGGGGTAACGATGGAGAGCTGCTTGTGAAGGACTGCCCTCGCAAAGATGCTCTGCACAACGTTGGACCTGTCCAGACAGTCCACACAGTTGGTGCGGATGACGCCCTTCTGGCGTCTGTACACCTGAAAAAAACACACGCGCTTTGCGAGGCCGCATGGCAGGCTGGCCACTGTTGAGGGCTTTCCTGACTGCGCTTCGCAGCTGCTGCATGTGCAGGGAGAAAACAAGAGGCGGCGTGGCGTAGAAGGATTGCCGCTGTCTGCTACTCTCTCCAGGGGACCCTCGAAGGCGTATTTTACAGGCAGAGGGTAGCGAACGGTGGGAAAGGGGGAGCAAGAGACAAAACGGCTCAGGGAGGCAGAGCGCGAATGGGGAATGTCGAAACGCAACAGGGTAGACACACAACAGGCAAAGCACGTGAGAGGGCAGCTTCAGGCTCCACTTGCCTGAGTTACCCTCCATCCTGGAACGAGCACCCCTTCTGCTGCAGGTGCAGCTGCATCATCAGGCACCAGCAACACGCGCAGACAGCCGTGCAAGCTAAGTCGCGGCTGCAGCTGATGCAACAGCTTGCCCACGTTTTCCCACTGCATGTTGCGGCACTCCGCGTGGAAGTCGAACCTGCACACCACCACATGCAAAGACTGCCAACTAACAAGCGGTAAAAGCCCCTAAACCATGAACAAGAAAGCGGGAATCCCCCTCCTCATGTGCTGCGTCTAGGCCTATCCCGAGGGCGCCTCCTTTCGACATGCCGCACCAGGTGTAGTGTACGTCTTGCAAAGGGAGAATGACTGCCTCCATCTTCTCGCCGAGTGACTGCGAACAACACCGAACGCAACAGCAAGTGAGTCCCCTCCC
Organism: Cyclospora cayetanensis; assembly: GCF_002999335.1. Classification (NCBI taxonomy): domain Eukaryota; phylum Apicomplexa; class Conoidasida; order Eucoccidiorida; family Eimeriidae; genus Cyclospora; species Cyclospora cayetanensis. The sequence goes on along the minus strand of NW_020312058.1, from coordinate 86,024 downwards.
CCTACGCATTTGGCGATGATATGCTTTCTTGAGCACACCAGGAAAGCCTTCAACAGGGGAGAAGCAATACGTGGAAACAACAACCATACGCGCTGCCAGCCTTTCTTGTCCACTAGGTTTACAGCCTCTATATCGCCGTAGCACCTGCCACCATAACACGCGCAAACAGCTCCTGCAATTCCTTCGGAAGCATGTGCAGGGGCAGAGACACCTGCAGCAGCAAAAACAGGGAGAAGGACTTGCCGGATAGACGCAGGCTTACATTTTCAATGCATCGAAGTGCCGCTTTGCCGCGGCTGCACTGTCGCTCAGCGCGCCGTCGAGGTGTGGAGGAGGGCACCAGCTGAGAAGGCGGAAAAAGGCAGCGAATTGCACAAAAAAACTCTTGCGCGGTCGCTCCTGTTGCGGCTTCAGGGGGTCTCCCGCCTCTGCTGCTGCTGCTCTTGCCGCTGCCACCGCTTCTAAAATTGTGCAGCAGGCTGTGAGGAGTCGACCCCACGAGAGCAAAGGTGTTTTTTCCCCCCTTCCCCCTAGCGTCCAAAAAAACAACCCGCGAGAGACGTTTACTGCCGCACTAAAAGCGCACAGCCTCTCCTTGACCTCGTGCACTCGCAGCGTTGCTGTCAAGGCTGCGACTGCTAGAGCTCTACTGCAGTGGCTTCCTTGCGTTTCTAGTGTCTGTTTCGCCGTCTGGAACCGCTAGAAACACACCTGAGAGTAGGCGGCTGCTGCCACAAAAGCGGAACAGAACCCCGCAGCTGAAGAAAGCTCTGTACTTCTAAGCGCCATGTGCGTTTGTCTGCACTGCCGCAGCTGCCAGTATCGCAGCCACGCTGTTGCGGAAAGGCGCAACAGGACGGCAAGCAGTCATGAGAGTAATGCAGCAGCAGCTGCTCCGTCTCTACGAAGTTCGAGGCATCACCTTTGAGTCACACCAACACCACCGGAAGCTCTCGTTGCTGCGGCTTTTTCGAGTTGCAAAGGAATGCAGAGGAGTCAAGAAGCCATGGCGACGACACGATTCCGTCGGGAAGGAGCAGAGCAGCGGAAAAAACAGCCTCAGAGACACGACACACACTGCGACGCCGCCACGCAGAACAAGTGGCGATGAAGAGCAGCAGAAGAGGGGGCAAGCACAGAAGCGCAGGAAACCAGCCAGCAAAAGAAGTAAAAGCCAAAAATGCTACAAGTCAAAAGAAAAGTTTCTAAAGACCTACCTTTCACATTGAGTCCGCGGCTGTGAAAACGCGTTCCTAGGCGTGTGGCGTCTTTTCTGGATATTAGTACGAGGTGAATCAGCGAGGTGCTTCGGCTGCAGAGGCATGCGAAACCGACATACCTGCGAGGAGACGCGAAAACAAGCCCCTGCATGTCGTTGGATACACTTCTGCCATGGCGGCACTGAAGAGGAAAGGTTTGTAGACGCTAATCGTAGTCTGCCATCTACGGTGCATCTCCGGATGTCGGAGGCGCCATAGAGACTGTCTAGTGACACCTCTTTTCTTCCCATTTCGTTTCTCCGGTCAGAATATTCAGCATTAGACATAAGGAGCGGGAGGGATCGGGAAGGAGGGGAACAAACACAGCTGAGCGTCAAGACAAGGTTGAGGGCAGCACTGAACAAACTAGGAAGAGCGGCCTACCCCTGAATAGCGCGCACTCCAAGTGTTACCGCATGTTGCTGCAGGGGCTGAAGCAGCGTGCGATTCCATAGAAAACGATTTCCGCCCACGGTGTCTGCAGTCCCCTTTCTTGGCTCTGCGGCAGCAGGACCAAGATCCGCCAGCTTCTGTTTCAACACATGATGCAGAGAAACGGAAAGATCAAACGTGGGAGAGAAAAAGAAGCCTCCCATCGCAAGCGCCTCGAAGATCCAGGGCAGATAGGGGCTGCTTTCTTCGCAGCCGACGCTGGCGCTGCTCGTGCATTCCTTGCTCCAGCTGCTCGACAGCCAAGATCCAGCGAAATCCGTGACAAGAACCTCAGCGGCTAAGACGTCTCCAGGCCGAAGACGCAGAGGCCTCTTCAGCTGTCTTGTGCAAAAGGCTTTTTCCAGCTGCTGCTGCTGCTGCTCCGTTGGCTTGCGTAGATCAAGGGCCCTAAAGGAGCGAATTCCAAAGATCTGCCCTTCCCCTATCTGTCCGACTCTCTCTGCTGTCTCTACCAGCAGCAGATACCCTCCCGAAGGCTCTAACGCCACTCCAAAGGTACCCCAACACGCAAAAGAGGCCAAACATCGCCGAGGCGCCTCGGATCTCGCGTCAGGCTGCGCAGAAGAGAGCTGCAAGGGCGGCCTGCCGTTGCCACAGCTGTCGTCGGTAGTATCCAGGCGGTGTATGTACACCTCGTCGTCAGCAGCGCCTTTCCGCCGATGCGATAGGCGAATGCAGTCCGCAAACACTTCACAGAGGATCGGCGGCTCCTCCAGCAGTGCGGCATCCATCATCGCCTCTGAGGTAGGACCCGTGTATGCCACCCATACAAACTCGGAGACGGAGGAGGCTGACTACGCTGTCTGAAGAAAGGTGACGACTGCCGCTACTTCGCCAAGTGCGTTAAGTGGGAGGCTGCTGGTGGACGGGGGGAGGGGTGTGTATGTGTATGTGTGTGTGTGTGTGTGTGTGTGTGTGTGCGTGTGCCTCTCCTGCTGGGTATGTAGGTGTGTGTTCAGGTGTGTGCGGAGGCGTGTCTGAGAGAGTAGCCCATGAGGCATGGGGCGCACTGCGCCTCGGCTACGCGCGTGCAGAGCTCTAGATTGCGGAAGGCGTGGAGCTAGTAGTAGTCGTATGCGTTGGAAAAAGCAGACCTTGTTCACTGCTGGCGGAGTGCTGTTGCGAGAGACTGGCAGGCGTCCCCGTCGGCGGATGAGGGCAGCTAGCTCTGCGTCTTGAGGGGACTGCGCATCGCACGCGCGAAGACGCGAAGCCTCAAAAAAGGGGGGGGAGATGCAAGCACAGACACGCGTCTTGCTGTCACTTCTTTTTGCGAAAAGTCGTTTCCGGCAGGAGCCGCAGGGGGGCCCCTGTGTCTGCAGTCGTGGGATCGTTCGCTGTCGGATTGCTGCTCTCAAAATTAGCCCGCCCAGAAGTGCTGCTATCTGAGACTCATTCCAGCTGTTACTGGTGCTGGCGGTAGGGGGGAGGTAGCTCTCCTGCACTTGCAGCCAAAACACGCCACAAGAGGTCACGGCAGCCTCTGCCCCTAGAGGGAAAAAATCGATACTCGAGCGAGTGCCCTCTAAATCGCCATTGTAAATACCCCCTTATATCGCCGTTTTTAGTAAAAGCGAACGCTTTAGTTAAAGCGAACGCTTTAGTTAAAGCTCGAATGCAACGCAGCATGTGATACGTATATATATGCGCGCACATGCCGCTCCCTGCTGACACACAACATGGCGTTGCTGCTGCTGAAGACAGACGCCGGCAGCAGCATGCGGCTGCAGCGGCGACTTAAAGGGGCTTTGCCAGCATGCATAAATCATGTTTTGCCTGCCCCTCCAACTCCAAAGGCCCTCATTGGCTGCTCAGACGGGATGCAACTGGAGTGGGGGTTCCCCGCAAATTCTGAAAGCGCTCTCCCTCTCTCGAAGCCACGAGCTTCAGGGGCCCCCAGCAACTCGCTTCGATCTTTCTGCCCTCATTTGCGGCTCTTTAGAGCTCTCGAATGCTTGTCATTGAGGGATGCTCGCAACCTTCAGCAGCACCGGCAGCAAGTTTTCTCCCGTATGGGGTGCTGGAGGCTCCTCAACGAGCGCTAAGGCCTGGTGCCACAGGAAAAGAGGCCTTCATGCAATGTGGTACACCAGCTGAGGCTTCTTGCTAGCATACTGCGCTTCATTATGTCAGAGAACCGCACTCTTCCAACTTTCAGTCCTGCAGGAGGGCCCCCCCACGAGGGGGCCCCTGATGCCTCCGCTCAGGAAAGCCGAGAACCGTCAGCTGCAGCTGCCCCGGCAATGCTCCAATTTAAAAACTTGCCTGAAGCGCCATCTGTTGCTGCTACTGTTGCAGCAACAGCTCCTCTAATCACTTCAACGGCTGTACCTGCATCAGGTGCACCAGCAGCAGCAGCTCTACCTGCACCAGCAGCAGCAGCTCTACCTGCAGCAGCAGCTCTACCTGCAGCACCAGCAGCTCTACCTGCACCAGCAGCAGCTCTACCTGCATCAGCTGCACCAGCAGCTCTACCTGCATCAGCTGCACCAGCATCTCTACCAGCGCCAGCAGCTCTACCTGCATCAGCAGCTCTACCTGCAGCAGCAGCTCTACCTGCACCAGCAGCAGCTCTACCACCAGCAGCAGCTCTACCTGCATCAGCAGCTCTACCAGCAGCTCTACCTGCACCAGCAGCTCTACCAGCAGCAGCACTTCCTCCCGGGAAAGTCGCTACAGGGGCCCCCGTAGGCTCTGCGTTGACGGCCGTTTCCTGTACCCCAGCTGCCTCTACAGCGGGAGTACAGCAGCCCTCAGCAGCAGCGGGGCCCCCCCTTAGCGGTATCCAGCAGCATTCCCCGACGGCAGCTCCTGCGTCTGCCCCTTCCGCCTCAGCACCGATGTGTGCCGCTGCTTCCCCAGCAGCTCCGGTAGAAGCAGCGTCAGCAACAGCTCTCGGCTCGGCGGCAACAGAATCCGCGGAGTTGACGCGGCGCTTCGCCCTCTTCGGAGCGGCTGTAGCCTCGGCGCAGCGGGGCCTGCAGGGCCTCTTCTCTCCGGAGGGGGCCCCCCAGCCCAGTCGGGGGGCCCCCGACGTGGTGTCGCTTGCGGGTGTGCCCCCCGGGATGGGGGGGGGGGCGGCTCCCCCCTCCTTGGGGCCCCCTTCGGGGGCCCCAGGCCTTCGCGCAGTGGCTCCGCTAGCGATGGCGCATGCGTCTTACCTGTTGCAGCGCACGCGCTTGGGGAATCTCTTGGGGCCCCCTCTGGCCTCTTTCGACGATCCGACGCGCCTGCCTCCCCTCTTTCCCCACCTTTCCCAAGTGCAAATGCCTGTGCTCTTCGCTGCAGGAAGACTAGCCACGCCTTCTCCCACCGCTAATGCAGGGGTGGGGGTGACCAGACTGCCGCTGCTTCCACAGCCTTCAGGTACGCAGGCTGGTGAGTATGCAGCACTCGCCCCTCCGCGGTCAGGCGCAGCGACACCAGCACCAGCAGCAGCACCAGCAGCAGCAGCGACATCGACGACACCAGCAGCAACAGCGGCAGCGACAGCAGGCGCACTGGAGGGGACAGCAGACGGCGTTTCAGGACCTAAAGAAGAAGCACCCAAGGAATGCAAGATCGAGCGAACCCCAGGGGAGCCTCTCGAAAGCTTGGCTGCGTGGTATCGACGGCGGTATGGCGCAGGGGGGGGCTTGGCTCTTCCCGTGGCAAGTGGTGGCAAGAAGAGGGACTATGGGAGTGTCTTTCGCGCGTTGAAACGCTTCGAGATTCTTTGTGCTGAACGCCGACAGCGCAGCCGCGAGGCGATTGCCGAAGACAGACGCTACGTTCTGTCCGACGTCTTGCGTTCCTTCTCCCCCTTCCAGGTCGTTCTCGTGGCTCCGAAGTCGACGAAAGGGGCCTCTTCGCCGAGGAGGAGGGGCCCCTCCTCCTCAGGAGGCCCCACCGCGGGAGGAGCTCCTCCTAGGGATGCCCAGGGGGCCCCTCCTGTGAAGGAGTCAGAGGGCAGCGGAACGGCAGCTGGAACGGAGGCGTCTTCTGCAGAGGACGCGGCAAGAGGACTGTTGCGTGCAGCTCCTACAGCAGGTCTGCTTGGAGGGGCAAAGACGGAGAGTGCAGAAGCCACTGCAGTCGAAGCGGAAGGAAGAGCAGCTCCCGACGCAGCCCCCCTCGTAGCGGTGCCTCCGCCTGCTGCTGCTGCTGCGGGGGAAGCAGAATCGACGAACGCCTCGGAGACAGGGGTGGCACAGGAAGAAGAGCTCGCCCAGTCGCGCCAACAGCCTGCTGCCGATACAGCTGCAACGCCTTCCACGGGAAACACTTTTCGCCGCAAGCGGCAGCGAAGAGAACGCATGGAGCCCTATGTTGCTCTGGAGGAGGTGGTCAGAGCTTTATTGCCTTATCACTCCTTTTATATCCCCGATCCTCAGGCCTTGTCGCCAGAGCCGGAGGGTATGTCTTCTCTCGAGTTCATATTCCACCAACTTGCTGTCACCCCTTCCGCCGCACTGGCCCTACACAGGGCCTGTGCAGCCTCTGAGTCAGAGAGTTAACTTGCTGTCTTGCCACTTAAATGCAAGTCTCCTGTGTCGCTGCCTGCCTGCCTGCCTGCCTGCCTGCCTGCCTCTGCTTCGATGGCACTATGTCTCTCTCTGCTCTTTCTCTCGCGTCGCCTTTTCCTCGATAGGCGCATGCAATCGTGTGTCGTGTATAGACATACATTATATATGCATATATATATATATATATAGACCCAGGCAAGCGCTTGCCAACCCACCTGCACGGCTCGCCATAAAGCTCCCTCGTGCGACGATCTGTGATTCGCCGATCTATGTACTTCCACGTGTATGTATGCACGTATCTGCGTACTTCGGAATACTCTTGCATACACATACATGCATATGAGGGCGTCGTGCTAGCTGCTCTGTGTTTTGGCGATCAGGGCAGGAGGAGAAGGCATCAAGGCAGCGCCGCGTGAGGGCTTTGGCAGTACGAGCTCGTCGGCTGTTTCTGCGGATCTCGGATCCGCTGTCTGCAGCTGCAGAGAGCCAAGGAGCTACAGACAGCAATCTTTGGGTATGCCACTGGACGGGGAGACGTGTCGCACGTTCTTCGCTTGTGGGTACCGAGAAAGCGCGCAGCAGGAGACACTGGGTGGTGGCTTTAGCGCCTGTATCGTATGGCCTATTTTGGGGTGTTTTTCAGGGAAACACCTGCATTTTTGCATGCCTGCTGAGGTTGATGAGGGAAAGGGCGAAGGAAACAAGGGGGAGGGAAGGGGGGGAATGCGAGCACGAATAGATAGACCCAAGCCGATTGTTGTCGTCCCTTTTACCCTACTGTGTGTCTGGTGCAGGAGTACCTCTGCTGCCGTAGCAGCGCGGATGCCTTGGTCTTAGCCTCCAGAGCTGCCAAAGCTGAGGCCCAGCCCTCGTCGGCTCGCCAATCTCAGCCTCACACACCGTTTATAACGCCTGCTGCTGTCGCTGCTGCTGCTGCTGGTGGCTCTGTGCCTCTTGGATTCAGTGTAGTTGGAGGGATGGCGCAGAGTAGTGCTTTGGGTGCCCCAGGACCCCACGCAAGTAACCCTAATGCGGCGGCACAGTCCTCTCCCGCCTCTCGCATCTCCTCAGTAGAATTGTTTGGTTCTAGCGACGAAGACCATTCCTCTGTCATTAGCAGCAGCGTAGCTGGGGCCCCCACGGGGGCCCCATCTGTGCAGCGGGATGGGACGTTTGGTAGCCTCACGCAACAACAAAAGCACATGGGGGGGGGGGCCCTAAGGCCGCAACTCAACAGTGCAGGGATGCAGAGCGGTCCCCAGTATGGAGTGGCAATGGCTTTCCCTGGTGCTCTCCACGCGCCTGTGGGATATGCTGCTGCCTGGGGCCCCCGGCAGGTGCCCCCAGGGGGGGCCCCACCCTTACGCTGACAAGTAGAGTTTGGACGAGGGCTAACTTGTCGCTTTCCCATTAGTGCCCTTGCCCCCAAACTCGTTGGGTACCCGTGATCGCGCTTCGTGGGGGCCCAAGGGGTCTCAATGACTGCACCTCGCGCGTGTCTAAAGATTTCACTGTCGACATTTCTTCTTGCGCACGTCTTGTGTCGACGGGTAGGTAGACCCCTTGGAAACCCTTTTACCACAGTAGGAGGGCTCTACATGCATGCCCGTTTAAAGCTGCCACCTTCGGGGGCCCCTGATTTTCGCGCCTCCTCGTGGCAAAGCATTCATGATTGCGTGTGCCACATTACGACCAGTGCGTGCTAGTATTACTGGGCTTACTGATAGTTACGGGTGGTGGCATTGATAATTGCTATGCAAGAGTCACCTGAGGAGCATGCTTCTGCAAAGCAGTCCTGCAGTACAGCGCCTTTGAATGTTTCCCTACCCTCGTTTATGGGCCATTGGTCTAGTGCCTCCTTGCACCACTAGCGCAAAGGAAAAGTGCGAGACCTAAAGCATTAATATTTTCCAGTTAGGCTCCTGGAGCTCTGAATTTAGGATTGATTTTCTGGTGCAGAGGTCCACTGTGTCCAAAGCTGCTCGAGATAGCAACAAAAGACTGCCGTCCTAGCGCTCCCTGCATCTCGGCAGAGGGCCCCCAGGGTCGCCACCGCTAATTACCGGCGAGGGCCCCAAGCCAGAATATAAATATATTTTTGGTGCCTCACAGATCAAAATTAGATTTTTTGAGGATGAAAGGGAGGGCTCTGGTAAACTTCGAGGAAATAAAAGCAAGTCACCATCTCAGTGTTGAGATGCTTCAAGCCACGGGGCACCACTGAGGCCCGCCCTTGACTTTAGCTTCTCAGGGCTTTCATCGGCAATCCATAGCTTCCTAGGCTTTGTTTTCTGCTGGAAACAGCCGCTGTATGGCCTGTGAGGTCCGTCGAAGAACTTCCCAGACAATCTCATTTGCAGCCTGGGCCCCTTGAAGCAGCTGCAGAGCTGCATTGCATCTAGCAGCGACAAGCCCGTCTGTTAGGTCTTCTCAAGCCGTCTACGCTCTCTGTGTCGTTATTGTTGGTCATCGAGAAGTGGTGCATTTGCAACCGTTAAGGAGACTTGGAGTAGCCTAAAGGGACTCTTTCAATAAATCCTCGCTTGGCAAACTGTGAGATTCGTCCAGAACTGCAGCCCCTCTACTTCCGCAGTCAGGCGTAGCACTTTCTCTTGTTAGGACACTACAAGAAGTCAAGCGCGAGAAGGGGTCACGCAGGTTCCGGCCATGGGACGGAGGGGCCCCCCTGTGCGTTGTGCACGGGGGCCCCTCTGGAGGCAGCAGGAGGCCCGTGAATATTAACGGTTGTGTTTTCGGGGAGAGGGGGGGAAAGGGGGTTTCTTAGGCATTAATACGGTGTCTGTAGATCCCTAAAGAAATCCTCGGGCGATTCTTTTTTTGCCCCGCGAACATGGAGGCTGTATCTTCGGATGGAGAGCTGCAAGGCCCCACGAAGGCCAGTAAGGCCTGTGTGGAGCTTGCAATGCTGGGGGAGATGCAGACGGTGATTGAAGATCTTTGCAAAGAGCTGCAAGAGGTTCGGTCGGAGACTGCTCCTCAGTTGAGCCAGGGCTCCGGCAGCAATGCGTCATTACCACGGTTGCTTTGTGAGCGGCAAACAAAGAGCTTGACCCTTTTGCCTCTCCATGCAGCGCGGTAGTCGTTGGTTCCCAAAGGTCACTCCCTGTGTTTTCTGCCCGTCTCCGTGATTGCTCTGCCCCCACAAGTCACCTGTCCCTTAGCTGTAGGATCGTCATTAGCTGTAGGATCGTCAACTTCAGGGTTAAAGTCGCTGCCGCTCCTGCTCCTGCTTGCTGGTGTGGCACTTTTCAGCGTCGAGACACCTCAGCTCGCTATCCTTTAGCCAGTTCCCCAATCTAAGTCCTGGCCACGCTGCCCTGGGGGACCTCGCCGGCTCAAGCAGTATGAAGCCATCAGTAGAGCGCTGCATCGCCCGCTTGCACGGGGCACTTATCTCAGTACTGGAGCCGCAGATTCAGGAGGTCATGAGGCGGGTAGGTTTGGATAGGAGAGCGATTTCACAATCTACGTGACCTCAAGCAAGCGTGTGCAGAATGAAACGACGCTCAGAAACACGGAGCAAAAAGATGAGAGGACTGTACAACATATGGCATCATGAGACAGCTATCCTCTGAGGGGCTGTGAGACATAAAGGACTCGCTTCTCTGCTGACCTATGTGGGGTCATGAGGGGCCTATGAACCTCGCCAAAACTGTCGATAAATGTTCCCTTAGCTATGAGAGGGTCTTATGAACCAGAATGCGATAAACAAACAAGAAGCACGGCGCTGCGAAGCTTGTTTCTTCCCTCTTTTCGCTTCTGTGTGTTCTAAAGCTGCAGGCACAACACAAGACCAATGATGGGCTCCTGGATCGGCTCGATAGACATCGCGCAGAGGAGCAGAAACAGGTGACTCTATTGACTGCCTCTCACCAAAAAGACACCCGGCCAGTAATTTGTCTTGGACACCCCTGAAGGGCTATCGACCCTGTTGCCGGCAACTGCACCGCCTTTTGTTCGTGCCTTCTGTAGCTAGCTAAGTCATGCGTATCTGCGGTCTAGAGTGAGATGAAGGGCATACGAGTCAGTCCAGTGTTTTACTCCGTCAGCGGCGACTGAGGTTGAGAAAAAGGCTGGGAAAAATATGGGTGTGCTGCAGCTGGAAACCATAGAGGAGCTTCAGCGTGAGCTAGACACAAGTAAAAAGGAGCTGCTGCAGCAGCGAGCGCTACGGAAAGAACTTGAAACGCTTAGAGCTGAGAATGGCGTGAGACATGCTGAGCCTTTTACATTCAGAACCCACACACACACACATACACACTTGCTTGTGTATGTGGGACTACAATGCCAGCCAGAGTGACCTTTGTGGTAACGGCAGGAGGAGAGGAAGCATATCACACTGCGTGCTGCTCGTTCGTAGTTCCCTGTATTTTTCGCTGCCCTCTCTTAAGCGGTGTGGCTTGCCCCCTCTTGTACCACCGCTGTTCGGTGCAGTCCCTTCACGAGGAGGTGGAGCTCCTCCAGCAAGCCGTACAGTCCGCCAGCTCAAGCCTGAAAGCGAAGGTCGAGCAGTCATCTCTCCCTGCGTCTCCTACACAGACGCGAGACGCTGGTTCCATAAGCGCGTGAGTCTTAGTCGCAGCTTCGCATAGCTTTATGAGTCACTCTCAGCATCAACTCGGGGAATTAGAAGACGGCGGGTGGTCAAGAAATACAATCATTTGCGCTCCCTTGTCCAATACATTGACTGTTACTACACACATTTGTCTTGCTATCGGCGTCTGCACGTCAGACACAATGGTACATGTTGCTGTGTTCTGCACCTCAGCAGTGCCGGTCGTCGGCTGTGTAAGGCAGGTTCAGCTGAAGAGCTGCGAAAGGAACTCGACAAAGCGAACAAAGAAGTAAGGCACTTGTTAGGGTTGGAGTCTTGATGCCAGTTGCGCCCTCCAGATTTTCAAAGGAGCCGCTTACTTTGCTGTCCAACCTAGTTGCCTGCCTAGCTGCCCGTCTGATGTCAAGTTCTGAGCAAGCTACAGGCCCACCTGAACTTGGAATCAGACAGACAGTTCCTACATGCCTAAGCTGCTTTTTATGCATGCGAGCAGGAGGGCAGTCAGTTGCTAGGCAGCTAGTTTCTTGCTCCACATAGAAACGCAAGCAGCTCTGCGGGATGGTGAGGATTGTCTGTGTGGCTGGATGCAGCTGAAGCGGCAACTGACGCAGAGCGCTCAGAAAGACTCAGTGATCGAGGGGCTGCGGGAGGCCGTGCGAGTATTGCAGCAGGAGACACCCCGCATGCAGCTGCCACTGCACCACCTGGCCTCGAGCACCCAGCTTCCGGGTTCATCTGCCCTACCAGACTTTGCTTCTCGTCAGGGGAGTAGGCCTTCCAGCCTGGCCGCGCAGATGCAGATGAAGGCCTTCGGAGCTCCTCCTCCCCGCCAATATCGGCGACTGGAGAGAGTCACGAGCCTTCAAAGCTCCGTCTCAGCAGAAGCGTCAGGCAGCCTGGCTGCAGAACTGGCAAGCGAAGGAACGGAGCAGCAGCACGAAGAGACACGAACGCTGCAGGAGGCCTTGACGGAGGCCACCCAAAGAGAAGCTGAGGCCAAATTAGAACTCCAGAGGCTACGTGAGGAAACTCAGCGTCTTAGGGAGGCTGAGACAACTGCAGCAAATCGCGCAGCAAACAGAGAAGCCGAGTTGGAACGAGAATGCGAGGTCCTGAGACAATTGCAACAGCAGTTGGCTGCAGAAAGGGATTCAAAGGCCGACGAGTTGTTGAATCTGCAGCTCGAGCTGCAGAAGCAGGAAGCGACTAAACGAGAGCTCTCTGCAAGGTGTGCGGCTGTTGCAGCTTCTGAGAAGGAACTCCAGCATCAAACCGAAGAGCAGAGGGAACAGCTTCAGCAGCTGCAAAATCAACGGCAACAGGAACGTGAGACGCAGCAGCAACAGCTTGAGCTTCAGAAGCAGCACTATGGTGAGCTGGAGGAGCAGCTGCGAGTGCAACAGCAGATGCAACAGCACATGCAACAGCAGCAAACCGATCTCCGACACCAACTCGAGCAGCGAGAGCATGAATGCCAAGGCCTTGAGCAGCAGCATGCTCTAATGGTACAACAATTACAATCACGCGAGAGCGCAGCGGAGCAGCTCGAGAATGAACTGCAACAGATGAAGCAGAAGCAGGAGCAGTTACACTCTGAGCTAGAGGAGCAGAGAGAAGCCTCCCGAGCTCGGGATGTGCAGCGCGACCAACTGGCGGAACAACTCGAAAGACGACAGCAAGAAGTAGAACAACTACAACAGCATAGACAAGAGTTAGAAACGCAGGTTGAGCAGCACAAGATTCAACTCGAACAGCAGCGGCAGCAGCTCGAAAGAGAGCAACAGCAACGCTTATCAGCACTTGTCTCTCAGCAGGAAGCCGAGGGAGATAGACAACAGGAGCTGCTGCGCGAAAGTCAAGAGGAGGCCTTGCGTTTGCAAAGAGAGAAGGCTGAGTTGACGCAAGAACTTGCAGAGCTTCAAAAGATAGCAGACGAGCTCAGGCACCAGCAGGAGCTGCACGCACAGCAGCAGGAGGTAGCTGAAAAGCAGCAGGAAGTACAGCTGAAAGAGCTGCAGCTGCACCTGTCAACAGAGAAAGAGCACTCTGCGGAGGTTAAAAAGCAACTGCATGCCACTGAGCAGTCCCTGACAGAGGCGTTGAAGGATCGGCAGCGGCTGGAGCAGTGCGTCGACCAGCTGCAGTCCCAATGCGCCGCTGCTTCTGAGCACGCAGCTGAACGAGAGAGAGAAGTTGAATCATATCTCAAACGAGAGGCAGAATTGGAGAGGGTTCTTCTTTCTCTGGGGGAAACCAAGGAGACGGATCCCGCAAGAGAAGCAGGGCTTGAGGCATCCGTAACAGAGACGCTGAGGCGATACAGTCAGCAATTGGCAGAGCAGGAGGCTGCATCTCAGGAGATGAAGAGAGAGCTGGAGAAGCACCGACAGCATGTCACGGAGCTATTAGAGGAGACCGAGAACGCAAAACAGCAACAGAAACAGCAGGGGGACTTGCTTCGCGATGCGCAACAAAAGGCAATAGAACATGAAGCCAACTGCAAGATCCTCGCAGCACAAGTTTTCCGCCTTCAGCAGCAGCTGGATCAATCAGAAAAAGCGCAGGCTGAACTCCAGGAGCACATAAAAGGACACTTTCACAACACACATGTTGATGCAGCTGCTGTCGAGACTAACTCAGTGGAATCCAAAACGGACGTCGAATCGGGGCTAGGGGAGGAGCAGCCTGCCGTTTCAACTGAATCACAGCAGCTAAGGCAACAGCTGGAAGACTTGCGGTTACAATATAATGAACTGGAGAGAGCGTCCGACAAAGTGTTGCGGAGAGCCAATGAACAGACGCTCGCTCGACGAGACTTAGAAACCAAAATTCAGGCCCTAGAGGTGAGTGCCGTGGCTGATCGCTTATTGTTGAAACCTACACACTGTCATTATTTGGCTGGAACTCGATATATGCGTAGGTATACTACTGCCTCTTGTTTCACTGATCTAAGGTTTTACTAGCGCTTATGTGCTGCTTTTTTTTGCTTATGACTTGTCGGACCACTGTGTGGCCTAATAACCGTAGCTCGAGGAAGCATTAAAGGGCTACACCTCAACATGTGCTGTCACTTCCAACTTTGTATTTGCCCCATTTAGGGGCAATATTCTGAGACCAGAGAAGCAGCTTGCGTTGTATCGTTCAACGAAGTATTCAGCATTAGGGAAAGTCTTTAATAAAATCTATCAAGCAGCTGCCCGTGGCAGTTCATCACTCTGTACGAAGTGCTTGTTTTGCTGCTCCTGTGATTAACAGAAAAAGCTGCAGCATCGTAGAGTCCAAGTAGAGACAATGCTGGAGCTGAACGAGGCGATCACCATGGAGAAGGTGAACTGGTTGCTTCTTTCTTTGCCCCCCATATGCATAATTGAGCGGATCATTATTTTTTGTGGCACTAGGAGGGCAGCTCAACAGGGGGCTAGCTGACCAGGGGCTCTGTCCTTGTCTTCGTTCCCCCCGTTCTCGTCCCCATTTAACTGGTCTCAGCCATCATCCTGATTTGTGAATAATTGCCCAGCTGCACCTCTCAAGTGTCAATTACCTCTCCGCTTCGCATGCTGATGCCATTTCTGGTGCTTCATCTCTTTAATGGCTAATGGCGCTATGCACTTAACTGCCTGGTGCAGGAAGAAATCCTCACGAGAGCGACGGACACCCTAAGGAAAGCTAGAGCAGATTGCATCCGGCTGGGACATCTGGCCCTCCGCCGGGCACCAAAAGAGGCCCCATCTGCTGCCGCTACTGTGGATGGATCTGACAGTAGCCACACCCTGGAGCTCTTGAAGCTTTCCTCATTCGGAAACAAGTAGGCTACAGATATAGCCCACGAGACTCCGCACAGGGTCATAGATCTTATGAGAGCGAACTAACACACTGCAGCTGCAGAAGTGGCACTGTTCTGAGCGATCGCAGCGTAGTTCCTCCTTGGCGTGCACGAATGTTCCTGCACTTGCTTTTACGTCTTTCTTCGTTCAGCATCTTTAAAAAAGAGAAGAACATGACGAGTCAAAATTCTGGGGGCATCACATCCAGTTGCTTTGCCAATAGGCGGAACCTGAGGCAAGTGGAAATGTACCGGTGAGTCCTCACAACTTTCCTTGCATTTATCCCCGCGAGTTGGCGAATTATCTGGCTTTAGGAACAGCCTTTGGCTCTGTACACATAGCGGCTTGCCAGCATTTTGTGCAACGTTCCACGGTCAATGCAGCATATTGAGTTTGGATGACTATTGAAAGGTACACGAAGTCACTTGAGTGCGTGGAAAACTGCAATCGCGGGTGCAGTGGCCTGTAATGAGGTTATCTTGGCTGATCCTCATTTGCTACCTTAGCCAGATTACACACATGCGTTTGTATTCTACTCAGCCCCGTGGCACTGAATATCCACGACTTGGCGTCAGGGGCTACTTTTCGGAGCTTTGGCAGTACCTCTAGCAGTCCGCGGGTTGGAGACTTGCTAGACATGATCCCCAACATCCCCAATCCATTGGATCTGGTCAAGCAAATAAAGAGTGGTATTTTTAGGAAGAACACTGCCGATATGCCTGCAAAGCAGCAAGAACCTGTAATTCCATCATCTTCCTCAAGCGACAGCGATGGCCCAACCACGAGGCCCCATGCTGTTGTCAGCCTGAGGCAACGTCGGCAGTCAGGTATGAGCCTTGAGCACCTGGGTAGCTGTGACAGGTGGAAACCGAGCATAAGTTCAAGTGAGTCTGGCCTCGAAGTGTCCCCCACGGAAGGGCCAACAGGAGTCCGCTCTGCGGAGACAATCCCCACCACTGCAAGTTTCACGACAGAGAGTGGACAGGAGCTGCCCAAGCATCTTGCAGATAAAGGAGTCTTGGAGACGGCTGCGCCGCGGCAGCGGATTCTAATGCACATGCGCGCCAATAGGGGCCCTACGGCTAACCAGTACATCGATGTTGAACATAGGCGTTTCCTAGCGTATTCCCGCAGTGACTCGGACTCGTAAACCACCGCCGCGTAGCTCTCTCCCCCAATAACTGTTCTACTCCATTTGGTAAGCTGTAATTCTGTATATATGGTTATTTGACAGTCGCTTCACAGCTCCAATGTGTACAACTCGGGTAACACACATTGCTCGCTGCCTGGAAGTGCAGTAGAATCGTCGCTTACACAGTGGCCCTCTCTTGTAAGCCATCTAAATGCATGCGACCAACGGATATCCAGCCGCTACTGTCGTGTGACACAGGGCTGGCAAATGTGTGTACGCTTCTTATTTGGTTACGACGCAACTAGGGCCTCAGCAAGGCTCAGGTTGACTCTCCTGTTTAGATGTCAGCTGATACTTGCAGCAGGATACATGTACAAGCGGGCGCTTAATACAGTTTTTCGCAGGGGGGCTGAACAGACAAGTGACAATTTTTGAGTGTGCAAAGCGGGCGGATTCGCCTCCGTAAGGGTTTAATCTATGCCTCATGAGGCACGAAAGGCGAATGCGGGTGACTGCTCGTCAAAGAATCACAGTCGGGTGCTTTGACCCAAAAAGTTGCTTCCACAACTTTGGTATAACTAAGCATCCAACTTGATATTATGGACAAAAACAACTTGACATGACTATAAAAAGGAAAATAGACACTGGGGATCACACGGAAATACAATGACTGTGAGAAAGACGGTGGCAACCTGCAATGTATAAAAGGAATGCTGCTGTAGGTCATAGAGCAGCCCATCCGATCCACCAACACAATACCATTTGTGTGAAACTTTCTGGCCATTCCCATGATCTCGATCTATACGCTTCGTTCAGTGTGCTGAATTTCATCCTTGCACGGCGTTTGACAGGATTTGAAGTTCTTTCTTTGTGTTGGAAGCGCCTGCCCTGGGCCTCCTCAGACATAATACGTGAGGATTCATGCTGAGCACACATTACACTATTGTCCAGAAATGCACTTGACGGTAAAGCCTAGTTCGGAATGTGAATTAAAGTTATTCGGCTGTTAAGCTCCTTCATAAGCTTTAACACTTGGCCATTTATTGTGGCGAAGAACCCGTTTTGGGTCATTATTAGCTTACGGGTAAATGTAATAGTGCTCCCAGCCTGGAGTCTGCTGAACATGCAGCACCTGTAGCAGATACTGCTCAGACACCAAGCCACGAGGGTTCCGTCGTAGCGCCTCCCGGAAGATATCGTATTGCTGCATAACGCACAAATAAAAAAGGCGACCATGTCATTATGCGTCATGGAAAACTGAAAGGTGTTGAGAAGGGTATGGGTGCGTGCGTCAACGTCAGGCTCAGCAGGCGCCTTACCTGCCTAGTCAAGGTAATGTACCTGCACCCACGGGGAAAACACTACAAAAAAGCCTGGATTGAGCGATTATTCGGAGCATTGGATGAGAACTAGCAGACCACTTGAACCTCTTAGGGCTGGGTAATGGGTAAACAGGGCTCACTTGTATTCATAAGATCCTGCAGCGTACTTTACCGAGTGTGATTCCCTCAGGGAGCCGTCTACTGAACGCGCTTGGGAGAAGGAACTGTCTTGAAGTCGGTATTCCCAATTCAGAGGATCCATAGGATCTTTCCTGGGCCGCGACATGTTGTTGGTAAGGAGGAAATCGCCAAGTAAAAGAGTGACAAACACCGAGAATTGTAATAAAAGCTCAAGGCACAAGAGACGCTAGAAAGCGCCGAGAATTTCGAACGATGCCAGTTCACTCGAAATTTCTCAGCAAAAAACCGTAGACAACAAGCAGGGTAAGTTATACCTTAATGAAACTGACTGCAAGAGAGAAGGTAAGTCACCCCCACCCCACCACCGTCACTGGCGACATGCCGCCATGGTGCTGGCTGCATCACCATATGCCACTTGCTGGAGCAATTCTTGCATATGTATGGCACCATGCTAGCTTTAAAACATTACAAATAGCACACCACATCAAACTTAATTAAGGTTTTGCCAGGAGTTGCTCTTTTCAATGCCAGCGTTGCTTCACCACCTGTCTGGTCCACCATTAATCAGTTGTTACAGAACCCGTCATTGAGAAGTAAACATTCACCCCCCTCCCACCTCCCACCTGAAAATTCAGCTAGCCATAAAGGTTTGGCTGCTAGAATCATATCGTTATTATGTTCATACTGTCTCTGTAGTTATCCCCTTCAGATCCCTAATGTAGCAACAGCAGCAAGCACGAGTCCTGATGACCAAACCATGAAGAGCTGAGTGACGATGAAGCTGCGACCCTGCTAATTAGCTAAGTCTGATTAACATGCAACAAATTTTAACATCATAACAGTAAGTTCTGCTTTATTTCTGCACCCTTGTATGCACATGCTCGGAGGGCGCATGGAAATGTAACAGGGTCTTCAGTCCAACCTGTTGCAGATGTTTGAACACGCGAATTCGTGGACAGCATTACCACGGCCTCAGAAAAAGATACATCAGTAATGCTACAGTGGAAAATATTTTACTTAGCATCCGGGTATCCATGTGGCCTGTCGCAGGTAGCCACTCGGGTGCCCTAATAAATCGTGCACAACGGGTGATGTGTAGAAGCATGGGCAGTAGAACATTCCATCAAAACTTTTCGCTCGAAAAGCAATTAGCTATAGACTCAATGCAAGCTTGGAAAGCTATATAGCGTTTTTCAAAAAGCCTCCTCTAATTCCCGCCCGCGTCCTTCGGACTTCCAGACATCAGGGGAGAGGGCAAGCCCGTGTGCGCCTTACCGCATCCTCAAAGTACCCCAAGCATGCACATCTAGTTGCACATAGCATCTAGCGCAGACGTGCACAACATCCTCTCGTCTTGTATTGAGCTATCGCACTCCGCAAAAAAGAAAATGTACGAACAGGGATGCCAACATGTCAAATCCTTGCTAATGGCTAGTCAGATACAACTAATGCGGCAGAAAATATACATGCCTACATTATCGTGGTACAAGCAATTAGCAAGTACAGCATCAGTACCCAGCAGCTGCCGCTAAAAAATAAACGTAGAAGCGCTGAGTCAGCTCTAAAGATAGATCAACCGAGGAATTAACGAACCCCGCTCAACATGTGCTACGGGAGAGAGGTGTGTATCCTGATCTTAGGACTAGGCACTGTGAGGACCCGATGAATTAAAACAAGCATATAAAGCGCTGCGGGTAGAGACCAAAACGTTTGCTGCCACCTCAATCCATACAGTTTTCCAGTGCTTCTAGTCTTTCTTTGGCGACGTAAACGGGAAAAAATGAGTCAGGTTCACAGGTGGCTTCGATACCCCGCTTTTTCGCCCCGCTTTTCTCTGACTTGCCGCTTCGTCGTTCCGTAGAGGCGGTCGCTTGTTTCCCTTATGTGTACTGGCCGGAAAGCGAGCTGGCTCGCAGTCTAGGCAGCCCCACGATACTTTGGGGGATATTTCTGAGGCTCTCTCACTTGCATTTTCCCGTGTGAAAGCTCTTTGCACTTTGAAACCTGCTGGTCGGTGTTCAGACATCGGCTGCCTCATTATTCGGCGTGTATTTACTCCTCTCTGAGCATTTACCTTCGTTGATTCGTGCTTATGCAAGCCTCTATTCTCTTGGTCAGTACATGGCAGGGGCTGCTCTAATTGGTAGCCTGAGGCCTCGCACTGGGATGAAGCTGACAGACGCCTCCCTACCGCCACCACCTCGTCGCCTGTGTGGCAGCCTACGGGGGTTCCTACTGCATTTGATTTGGTGGCCTTATTGTTCATACACCCCTCGCATTCGTCAGTGGGTGAAGAGGACAAGGATCCACGAGAATTCGGAGACGACTCACGAGAGGAGATACTGATGATCTCAATTTTATTGCGGTGTAAAACCGTGGCACATGGACCAGAAGCTCTTGTTATTTCCTCCTGTTGGCAGTCGCCATCCCCTTCGTCTTCCTGAGTTTTCCAAGCGCGGCAGTTGAGGCTAAGTGAGATCTCGGAGGAAGCCCCTCTGGGACTTTTGTCTGCTCTGGCAAACGCTTCCTCACCCTCAGATCCAACGCTCTGTCTCCCCTCACATGTCGGCTCCACTGTAAGCAACTCAGTTCCTTTGGGATGCCTTAATGAATGTGGCGAGCAGGCGCTGCATGACTCATTGTAATCGAGTTCTCTCTGTTGCCGTTTGGTTACAGCGTGCTGGCAAAAGAAATCTTTAATAGTACGTGGACTGTCTCCGCTTTTTCTGCGTGTCTCCCGCACATCTGCCATACGAGTACCTTGAGGCGAGAAGCCCGCGAAGGTAATGCTTAGGACGCTGATATCACTCAAGGGCCTTGCGCTCGACCCAACGGGGACTTCAAAAACCTTCCCAAAGAGTTGAAGGGCCAGCGCTGACAGTGCGGTGTGCAGAGGATTCTCAAAGTGCTGAAGGTGCTTTGTACATTGTTCCTGTCCTAGGCACTCAACATGATGCGCAGACGTATTCTCCGCAGTGCCTTCCTCCCCATCAGGGAATTCCAGCTTGGGAGGGAGAGCATTTAGGGCTTGACGCGGTAGCGGACCCTTGCGGGGAGAATAACTCCCCAGCAAATGTCGAATATCCGCTGGCAGCAATGTAGAGCGGCTAGACCGGTGAAAATGACTTCTAAGGCTGCAGCAGAAAACAAAAAACAACGTTGCAGTTTCGATAGGAATGGCAATTGGAACCGCAGCAACAACCGTCTTACAGCGGCACTCATAGGTGTATGTTCATGCATTGAGCGCCAAAAGGACCATCGAACCCGGGGTTATCCTGAAGAACACACAATCTGCCACAGGCGCACCCTACAGATACACGCAACGACGACGCAACGAGGCCCGAGCGACTGGTTGTCTCTTCGTGCCGCAGTAGCAGCCGCCCAAGGAGTCTCTTGAGTTCTTGCGTTAAAAAGCTCCAAGTGATGATGGGCCGTGCGGCATAGGAATCTTCTGCAGTCACAGTCTTTGGTGCCCCGGACGTCGCTTCCACCGCCTCGGCCTCGTCTCCCGAGCAAGCTAGCATCAACCGCTTTGCATGGGCTACGGCGGTTTCTGATGGTGTGCATACACCTGGAGAGGACAGGCCTAATGTCTGGAGCCCCTTCCGCTGCTGCTGGGGGAGCTTCGAAGATGCACTGGAAAGAGAGGAGACGGCTGTAGACAAGACACATGCAAGATCGCTGGTCGATAGGGCCAAGAGCTCTTTGCAGGTATTCACTTTGGCAGCAGCCAAACGCCGAGCCGTAGCAGCACCTAAGCGCATTGCACATGATGCCATCAGGAAGGACACGAAGTTAACGAGCATAGCAAGCGGGTCGAGCATCGTTGAAAAGCCGTAACTACAGCAGCACCTTGTATATTGGGCAGGGATATGATAACAAGCAGAAGCAAAAGAGAGGACAGGAGCCAGTACGTTGAGAGAGAACATCGTGATGCTCACCAATGCCAGGGAGAGAACGGAGCGCTTTGTTGGCTAAAAAGCGCCTGCGGTGCTCTCTGAGCAACAACGTCTGCTGGCTAGGTTTATGCTCCTTAGAAACCATCTTAGCCAGCGTCTTGTTGCTGCAAATACCTGAGACATGCTCAACCATATCCTCCGGACTCAGAAAGCTCTAGAAAGCGGAACTAAGTGTTTCGTGCCCCAGCCGTAAACTGTCAAGAGACACCCCCACATGTCCTACACAGCTTCTTGACGATATCCGTGCAGAGTACAATAAGCCTGTGCTACAAAAAAGATGGCTGCAAGCGCACCGCCGGTAGTCGTGAGGCCCCCAAAGGTTGAGAAAATGAGTCCCCGCATCGCCTCAGTCAGATGGGCAGCCACTACTAGTAACAGCCTCTGTACACCACAAGTGCACTCGTTTGAGGCGGATAAGCACACTGATGCGCCAGGTGTATGCTGCTGCAGCTGCTTTTGTTGTGGCTGCTGGTGCTGCCGACATTTTTCAGCGCAACTTGGCCACCTGGAGGCCTCGATCGTATCGTCGATTGCTGCAGCCAGTCCGATGAGCCGCTGACGTGTAGGCCCCTGTTCCTGCCTCTGCTGGTGCTTTCTTGACTTCGCGGAGCTGCGTTCACCAGCAGGGCTTTCCGAAAGCTCCTCCTCCAGGAGGACGTTGTTATACACCGAGGCAAGAAGAGGCTTCAAAGCAAGTGGCTCGCTCAACAGCCTCTCCGCGCTGTCGGAACTTCTCCTTTTCCCGTGACACATTGCAGATGATGCCTCTCCCTTGACATCATACACAAAGGCGGGGCAAGAGAGCTCCCACTCACAGCAGCAGCTGCTGGAGGGGGCTCCCGCAAGCTCCGCATGCGCTGCTGAGAAAGGCGGAGAGATAGTTGTTCCGGAGTCCATAGGCTGCTGCAGCCTTCCACTGCAGCGGCTGCAGCGGCGACACCGCAGCGCACTGGGTGGCAGGAACACTCCAGACGCCCTAGGCTGTTTCTGTGGAGGGGTAATGACTAGCCGCAGAGAGCAGCTGCAACCAGATCCCTCTGCGCATCCCCCATCTGACACGAAGGCACAAAGCTGATGAGAGACCTGGTACATGATGCGCAAGAGAGATCCTGCAACTGCGCGAGAGGCTTCTGAGATATCCAAAAAAAAATCGTCAAGGCCCAGACGTTGCACAGGTCGTGGAGCCGCAGCCGAGTCCGCTGCGACTGCCGCAGCAGCATCACACCATTCCGATCGTGCTGCTTCGGTAAACTGGCGGCAGCAGCAGCACTGGATCTCAGTGGAGGCTTCTGTCCTCTCTGGTGTACCTCTAGAGGAGAGCACTGTTGGTACACCGCGCCAGGGCTGCCCCTGCAGCAGCTGCAGTAGCCTATCGGATACTCTGCGGTATTTGGTGAGATCTTCTCCATTAACAATGCAGAGTGCGGGGCAGCGGCGCAGAGCACTCGCGACGGAGATACCTTTTATGTTGCCGAGAGCCGCCCGAGTGCGAAGGCTGCAGGTGACCACGGTGTGCTTTTGTCTCACAGCTAAGAGTCGAAACCGCAAGGATGGATCAGATAGTTCTTCTACTTGAGCGTAAAAGCAATCCGCGTCTATGTGTGCAATGCAGCGAGCGGAGAACCAGCACTGCTGCAGGGAACTTCCCACTGGTCCACCATGGGGGTGGGTTCCTTGAGGGTCACGGCAGTCAGCGAGCGCCCCATGTGAGACCCTAATTAGTCCCTCCTCCATAGACACAGATGCCCTTGGGGTCGCATGAGCATGGGAGCATGGCAACTCACTGAGTGCACGGCTGGGTATTAAGAAATTCCGCTTTACAATTATTCGGGAGAACGTTGGCACAATCAGCCAGTTGGCTGCTTTGCGTCCTCACTATAAGCTGCCTAGAGTCTCTCTGTGGAGAGCTGGGCAGTGTGGTGTCACAGAGTAGGGGTGAATACTAGTTAAACCGCTGGTGTGGTGGCCCCCCAAGCTTACCGGGATTTACCTACTCCCGCGAAGTTCCTCAGGTGGCCTTGAGTCCGACGCTCAGGAAGCCTTTACAAAAAAACTGTTTTGGAATACCTACGAGCAAATCTACTTAGAGGGACTAGGTGACCTGAACTCCGGAGGCACCGGAATCCACTTTTGCTTCGGGGCCCCGTCTGAGAGAAGGGAATGGAAGATCCCCTGCCCCCGCTATCTGAGCACTCTAATTTGACCAGCAAAGGCAAAGCTTGAAATAATCTCTGTTTTATTTCTTCTCGAATGGAGAATTACTTACAGTCGAAGCCAGGAAAGCTAAACTGCGGAGGATTTGGGATGTGTACGTAACTGTGGCAACACTCCAGCCCTCGAACAACTCGAATGAAAATTACAGGACAGGATGGTGTTGTTAGTAAGACCTATATGGGCCTGTACCTACAGCCTAAAGTCCCATGAGTCAGCGCATCGTATATGCACTCCAGGTCCCTACCCACTTGTTTGGGGTCTACGAGCAACACATATGCTGCAACACTGACAGATAACCTTAGAGTGGATAGGTCTAAAGGCTATAGGTGCCGATGCACGGGGCAACACGGCAGTACGCAACAGACATACGAGATATAACCGGAGGACCACCTTATATTTCCCTCTTTTAGAGGTTCTTATTTCATCGTGCCCTGACGCTTGGAGCATTTAGTATTCCCATAAGGAAGATGACTACAGTGAGGGTTTCCAATCCTACATCACTACTGCCCCTTGTATGGCTTCTTTTATGGCTGTATTGGGCAAAAACTACACTTGAGCCTGTATACTTCAATAGTTCTATTAAACAAAGAATCAGTAGAGAATTGACCATTTGGCCTGACTACCTATATATCTCATCAGTTGAGGATTAGCATAAGCTCGATACTTTACAGCTCGCTGTCGTCCGCATGTGCTCCAAGGTTCAATGCAAGGTCACCCAAGGAGGCACTTCACTCCAGAATCCGCACAAACATCACCTAGAGTTATTGAGTACTTTTGAACTCTTGCATTCCCCCTTTTCGCGCCTGCCAGACTTTACAAAATGCGATAAGAAAGACACATAGGGAGCGCGTGGCTGCACCCTCAAAACACGCTGCGCCCTTAACACAGCTATTTGCACAAAGCATGTAATGTGCACAAGCACAGACATACACACGCGCACACACACCACATCGCGTCTTGTTGTACTGACTAACAATCCTTTGCATTAATAATAACTTGGAGTAGACAAGCCCATTAGTCAAGTGTTTCTGCTTCTTAGTCAAAATAACTAGCATTGTACAAAGAAATGAAGTGTAGGTTAACGAGCTACTCCATGCCCCCCAGCGCATTTCAAAACGTACGCCCTCGTGCTCCATACCTGCACTTCAAGACCAACTACCTGCAGGGGAGACGAAAAAAGCGTTCCCGACTCATCGTCATCCTTCGATTAGGCAAAAGGCCAAAAGCAAGGCGAGTGAGGAAAACAACGTGGATGTCAGCTCATGAAGGAAAAAAGAGAATACCGACCCACTCCGTATCCAACAACGAACGAGGGTCTTTACCGAAGCAACTCTGGTGGCGCGATATGTCGCTGTCTTCAAAGCGCTAAAATGTGTAAGCGTCCTATTGACAAAAAAGGATATGTGACTGGACTTAAATGTACAGCAGTTTAGTAATGGCTCCGCGCCCAATAGAACAATCTCTGCGTGCTGCAACAGCCCAGGCGTGGCAACATGGATGATTTTCAAGCACTAACAGAGGCTCGGGCAAGACTGCAGAGACGAGATAGCCGAGAAGGCTCTCACATAAAGCTGAGTGTAAAGGACATGTACGAACACTATCCGGGGACGTTTCATATACAACTCATAGACGGAAAAACCATTTTCCTGCAGATTCTATGCACTGCGTGAATCGGGGTCATATCGAAGCGCATTACTCTTTACCAAACATGCAGTGTGGTGTACTCGTTTCTCTTTAAATCAGGGGTACAAAGCGATCCAACCTTAGCCCACGGATGAAATGTTCGAGTGCCTCCCTTCTGTAGGCCGTCACTCTTTACGGGGCTGCCCAATACTATCGACGCATGCATAAACACATTGCCAGCTCCGAAAGCATGCCACTACCAGCTGAGGAACTACTGGGCTCATTCAAGCGTGCAAGCTTGCCTGTGCGCCATCATACGCGTTACCCGAACATGTACTTTCACTGCGTTAAGGGGTTTCTTCTCAGCCTGCTGTCAAAAAATGTCAAACTATTAAATTATTAAATAACTTGATTTAAACCATAGAACTGATCTGGGGAAACAATACATTTTACTGCATCCACAGCCACTGGATGAGCAGAAATACTGAAATGAATCCAGCGTTGCTGCGGACTCTCAAGCCCGATTTGAAGGCGTCTGGAGAAAGATTATTGACTCTAAGCTTAGTTCATACTTAACTGATATTTATTCAGTGGTTAGCAAGAACCTCGCCCTCTTCCCTTCCCGCCTCCACCAGGTGTCAGGCATGAGTTGATATCGAAAGTTAGTGTGTGCACTGCTGACCCCTCTAAGCACTTGAAGCATCTACAAGCAGTTGCGCGTAGCATTTAGCACACATGCTCACAATTTCGCGTCCGCTTGTATAGTGCTGACGCTACTTTCCAACACGTACAGCATGTGAACAGATACACCGATTAGTCAATTTTACCGCTAGTCATAATAAATATAGATGGGTCAGTAGGAAGCGTTTAAATGTAGAGCTCAGTCCGTTGAACGCATGCCAACTTAGCAGAGGGGTGCGCAGCATCCACTCACTAAGGTTGAGTTGAGAGCCACCATGGAAAGTTAATAACTGACTGCCAAACCAGACAGTCGATACGCGACCATTACCTCATTGAAACACATTTGAGCGGAAATTACATGAATGCAACTTTGCCCCCTAACCTTCCTCTGGGCTGGCAAGCGACTTGAGCTGCTGGAGTGCATCATTCACGCCCATCCAGTTGTTTGTTGTGCAGCTTGGTGGCATACTTTGCCGTTCAATCACGGAGTCTTTCGCACGCGGTAGAATCTCTCAAAACTGTACCTAAGTTGGTTAGGAAGTTCGCGCAGTTCCTCTTGCCCCGCACTGTGAAGTTCTTGAATGCTATTTCACTGTGCACCCATCTAGTTAAGCATCCTGTTATATAAGGTACACACCATCCCTTTCCTAGATATTTGTGTAGAGTACAGTTCACTGGAGCTCAAACCGATTTCATGAAGATGCATCTTCCCCAGTCATCGTTGTATTTAGAAAGGCGTTGCGGCACTTTGTGCGCAGACAGTCTAATAAGTACAGTGCCCATCTCAGAAGAGGGCTCTTACTGTAGCAGTTGTTCAGTTGAGTCTGTCACCTGCAGCTGACGCTCAGTCTTAGAAATGAAACACCTAGGAGCCTTGAATAGTAACCACCAACGACCTAATGAATCAATGGGTTCATCCCTCCCCCACTTTTGGCACGCGTGAAGCTAAAAAATGGAAAACAAGACAGGCAACGACACATGCTAATGCGGCTATTCTGACGCCAAAGGGCTTAAGACAGGGGAACGGCGTGAGGGGAGCGTTAACATAGCATGCTGCTCACATTGTTCGGTACAGTTTATTGCTGGAATCCCTCCGACATCGTGACTGCATAAGGCCACAGCCGTTCTGCCTCGGCGTAGCTAATGAAGCAGAACGTTGTTGAACACAGAGAGTGGGGCACAAAAAAGCAGGGCAACTTCTTAAGGAGCTCACTGATGTGCATTTATGGCAACATAGCGCCATGCTGAAGCGCTGATATTTAAGTTCTATCGTTACTGCCTCCGATGCAGCTGTGCAGCGAACAGATACGAAGGCCACTAACTTGGAATCGATGCAACAACGTTGCACTCTTGGGGACCGCAGCCGCACCAAAGTTTGGCATAAATCTTTCTAGCTCGTTGAGCCTAATAAAACCCTCATGAGTCCTACATTTACCGGGTGCTACTTCTGTAAAAAGCCGACTACCACCAAAAGCAATGGCTTCTTGAGGTCAGTGCGTGTTTGTTCACATGCAAGGTTGAACTACATCCAAATGATACCATGTCTGTCCTCTTCATCTGGCAGTCCGCACAAAGGTAGCTGGTTGGCCAGATAGCTAGCCATCAGTATGGCCATAATAACTCTGGGACCAAAAGCAACTGCTTTGCTATGCACCGGATAAGCCCGTCTCTTCAACAGTGCTTAATTCAAGTAACCCTAAATGGGGTCTTCGGTTGATGGCCCGAGGTTGCCCAGGATATATCTTACTGTCTCGAGTGTCTGCCCCGTCCTAATTCCCCCGTATCCCCCGCCTGCTGGTCAAGTGCAACAGGCAGTCTGTAGAGGTAGCGAAATCAGACCGCCAGTGACGTTTGCCCGCATTCCGCTTTACTTTATATCCAGTTTTTATCACCTGTCTACATGTGAGATGCGAAGAGGATGTCTAGGCGTCAATTTGAATCCCTGTAAGCCCTGCAAAGCTACCTCGGCGAAAGGCTGCGAGGTAAAGTCCACAAACGCCACCCCTCTGCCTTCTACCAACCGGGTGTCTGCGTAGCCTCGGTACTGAGAGAAGAGGATCTCGAGTGAGGCTTTGCTCGCCTTCTCCGGTAGATTTTCAACAAATAGAGAAAACTTTCCTTCAGATGGCGCTGCAGTACCCTAAACAAAACACAATACAATGCGAAGGCACACGCAATGAAACACAACACACGACCGAACGCAAGATAAACAAACTAGCTACTTGCACATACGAGGAGAAAGACAGCGAGTCGATCAGCCCGTAGCTGTTGCTGTCCCGCTCTCAAGTGAACCAGGCTGCAAATCGCTACCTATGGTACTCAGGCAGGCAGGGTAGCTCGACCCTCTGCCGGATACGTTGCTCTAAAAGAAGTGGGAATTATTCACCTTGGATTGTGTAGCAACAACTGCAGTTCTTGGTGCATGTGGCTTCCTTGGTTTAAACTGGTCAACGTGCTTGAGATACGCATCGCTCTTGGTCTTTGCATACGCAATATGGAGCGGTTTGCCGAGGAACTCCTTGCCCTGCAGCGCTCGCAATGCTGCTGTGGCGGAGCTTAGCTCGGAGAAAACCACGAAGGCTTGGCCTCTAATCTTCCGCCCTGCAACTACGTCCAGTACTACACCAAAGGCAGAGCAGCACTCATAGAGGCACGCTACGAGGTCACTCAGCTGCACCCTGTCGTTTAGGTTGTTGCAGTACAGAGTGGGGTTGGGCACCACATCTGCCACAGCACTTGCCGTAGCAGGGGCACCCACACGGGGCCCCACCGGAGCAGCACTTGCAGCCATCGAGAACAAGGCTGAGGAGGGTAACGGCTGATTGAAGGCAGCAGGGAGCTGCAGCGGCTCTCCAAGACACTCAGCTACAGAAAAGAAGACGACGGAGAGGAAACAAGTGATGGGAATTACAGAAGAAACTTTTTCTAAAACCCAAAGCCAACACGAACCCTGGGCACCCCTGGCGGATTTGAAGAATAACCTGTGCGGACTTAAGGACCAGCCAATCCCTATTGTGAAAATCTAGGAGTGCCTTGCTGAGAGCCAAAATGAGCGTAGAAGAGAGGGAAAAGAGAAAAAAGCGTGATACTTGTTTGTACCCGTGGATGCATGCATCAAAGGGGCCCCCCAAGACGGAAGGTTCTTAGGCCTCCAAGGCCCAAACAGACGATGGGTTTCCACAGTAGTAAATTGTGCCCCTCAGCCAAAGGAGGGTCAAAAATCAAGTCCCTTTGTGGAAGCAGGGGCCCCTTAAAGGCCCCCAGAAGCCGCATGCCGCCGCTGGTTGGGGCTCCTGCATACATAAAACGCTGGGGTGGCCTGCCGTGGGCTCAGTGCGAAGCTTTGCGCTTGCTTTTTACAACAAATAATATACACATATGCGTAATATCATTATATCAGTAAGGCAGGAATTACTTAGGCACCCACTTAAGAGCTTGTACTATGGAAATCCCCATGCACTTCACGAAATGTCGTGCTCTGGCTAAATACCATAGATAGCCTACTTCAGCAACCCGCTGACCTATGCAGAAAAATGAAATACGCATTTTCTTAAAGATAAGAGGCTATGTGGACACTCTCACTGTGATCAGGAACTACATGAAACTCTCTACCTTGGGGCGTAGCACTCGATTTATGGCTTTGTAGGGAAACACTCAACCCCAGAGCCACTGAACTTCAAAGAATTCCCCGCTTCCCCTGGACAAGGCCCCAGAGTCTCTGACATACGCTAAGAGGAATACCTAGGACGCGCGCAGCTACACTCCATATGTAATTCCGAGCACTTAATGCTAGGGGCCCATCGCATCTAGCGCATACGCACACAACATTGTGTCTAGTTGTATTCGAACTACAGATAACCTACGATAAATAAGATATGTGGGCAAACAATTCAAATACTCTGTCCATTAGTAAAATCTTAGATACACTCAAGTAGTGTGTTAAAACGTGACATAGCATAGCCTAATCCGCCAGATAGCAACTGGCTCACAGGCACAACGCATCAACCCCTAGTGTGTTGAGCGAAATTTACTCTGCAGCAAAGGGCATGCGCGAATGTCCAGATCAAGATTAAATATTCAGCCTTTCAATAATTCGCAGTTGAACACATTTTGTGTGCTAGAAGGCTCTCAATGTGGTGTTGCACGCAATAGACCTACCCAACTGTGCAGACCTCAGAGAAGGCAGTTTATTTCAAAAAACACCATCTGTGGCTGTAGAAGCTTCGTGAAAGCCTTTAAAACATATTATGAACTGTACAGAGTGCGTGTAACACTTTTTTTTATCAATGGCTGGGCAGCTCTGCATTTCTCCGCTAGAAGTACTGATGTTCTGGCTCATGTAGCTGCCAGGTAAGATTTCAAAGAGTGCTGTTTTACCCCTAATTCTGCCCAAACATTGTGTCGGTTACGGGAAATCAGCATCTCACAGTTCTCTGTACTCCGCATCTGTGTCGGCGGAAAACGTGGCGGTCTCCTGAGGGAAGAGATGTAGATCGTTTCGGCCAGGGCATCTACAAGGAGATCATCAATCCTAAGCTCACCCAGAAGTTAAAAGGCAGTACATAGCGTCCACCTGAAAGGTCTATGCCTTCCCCTGCACTCACCGGACAGAGTTCGGTTGTGGGGGAAGATAATCCAGCAGCAGCTCATGTAGCTCCGGACTGCGAGCTGTCTTGGCAAATGCAGCTGCACAGGAGAGCTTAGCGCTCAGCCACCCTGCATTCACTGTTGCAGCATTGCGCTAAGCCCGGTATGCAGCAAATCGAATGCGCCAACAACAACTAACTTCTATGATTGGTCTGCTCAGTTCATCAGTACCACATATGCCCTAAAAGCCCCTGCCACAGAACAGCAGGGCCTGTTGTGGATGTAAGGGAAAGTACTCCCACGCAACGCTTCCCTTAAGCTGACATCAACAAAAATACTTCATTTATCTCCTACACACTGTAGTTAGCATTGAAAAAGCCGCTGCGGGCCTACCAGCACTTGAGCTGCCACATACATCATTTTGAAGCGACCAAGCCCTCGGGTTGAGTGGCCAATACGTCAAAACCACATGTAGCTGCTTAGGATTACATGATCCAAGATCCATGGCATGCGCAAGCCGATTTCGGTTTGCTGCATATGACCAAAGAGCTACGTAGGTGACGCTAGGGGGCAACTCCCTTGCCCCCTATTTCGAAGCGATGGTACACGCAAGTAAGGTTTTACCCAAGACACGAAAGGTGCCGCCAAAAAGGGGTGGCAAGAGCAATAGGCAATTAATAGAGTTAATGAACTTCTTTGTAAAAAGGACAAGCCCTATATATGTGTAAGGATGTTCCCAAACAAGCAAGACACCGCTCCGATGCAGTGAGGCCTGCGTCAGTATGTACATATGCTTTGTATCTGGCACGCAAAAGAAGCTTCCCAGTCTTGCATCCAGAGTCTCCTCTGTATCCTATCCTACAACTGCGCTGCAAAGACAAATGTACGCATAGTCTCTGGATACACCGTTCAGAAAGTAGAGAATAGATGCTTGTCAGGATGCGTGCAAATTCAGTGCACAGACAAGAACGCTCGTGCAGGCCAAGCACTAGGTATTACCAGATACGGCCGTTGCTCTTCAGATTGAAAAAAAGTGCAGCTTTCGGTAAAGGGCATCAAAGTCCCCAAATTACTGCCTCGATGAAGCTGGCACCGAGGAGGTCTGCAACGTACGGAGAAGCGGTATATTCACTCCACTGAGAGGATTCGGAAGGTGCGGGCATCACCCATGCCTTTTGCAGGCGTTCTGGCATCTGCACGACGATCAGATCATTATCTGTCCCTGCAACGGACATTTCAGCCAAGGTTGTCATCCAGGCTTTGCTGGCACGTGGTGTACAGGCAGAGAATAAAAGAATCCACCCTGTTCTCCGTTTCCACGTTGACCCTCACGGATTCCTCTGGCTCATGGGGCTTAGAGCTAGTAAGAGCTGGCTTCCGAACTATACCAACTGTCACAGGCGATTCGAATTCTATGACATGCACCAAGGGGGGTTCACACAAGCTCACCATCGGTGTCTCTGCAGATGTCCAACCTCTCGGGGGTGATCCACGAGGCCTGGGGACACTGGGGATCTTTAAGAAGGAAAGCCTTCACCTGACAGGCCCTGACGCCATCTACAAATGCATTCCTAGCCGAGGTCAAGGAGACGGGGGAAATTCTCTTTGGGTCCTCGCTGGCAACAAACAAATTACTCTTCAGCGTTTCGTCCAAAGGCTTCGCTTCCATTTCGCAGGAAGCGGCTTCTTGATGCTGTTGAGTCCCGAGCACCGTTGCCGCTAGTGCAAGGGATACACCGCAGACGACCACAAAGTGTCCTGAACCAGAAAGAGCAAGGAGCGTCTGGCCTTTGGCCTAGATCTAGGGTTGTCATCTGCCCGAGCTCTTTTCTTTTGAGGCGGGCTAGTCAACTAGCAAAGCGGTCTACGCTCTTCACCTGAAGCTCAGAAGCCTATAATTCAAGATGTAGTCACTGTAAGCCAAAGAGTGGGCCGAATCAGCAGCACTTAGCGTAGCAGCAACAAGCGCCCTAACAGTTAAACTCGGAGAGGTCAGTCTCACCATCATACTGTTGCGGAGGCACTTCGTGCGGGTCTGGGGCAACAAGGCGCCCCCCGTCTACTAGCACAATAGCCATTCGTCCGTTCAGCACTTCCCAAGCCAGGGAGGCCCGGGAGATTCTTCTGCACAAATGCGTATGTAGCAACAGCACCATGCACTGCACCCAGCTGTGGCACTGAAACAGTGCGAACAGCCGTATACTAGTGCGCCTAAACTTTTAGATAAGCGGCATTATCCCTGGATGGTCAGCACGAAAAAAATGCTTTAAGAGGCAAAAGCAGGCAAGCAATAAAGAAGAAAGCACATCACGGACGCCTTGGCTTCCTGCAGGAAAACGCAGAGTTTTCTTACCCAGTGACAACTTGGAGGCCCAGGCGCCTCGCCTGACGGAATTGCGATGCGACGCGTTGCGCCTCCTCATCAAAAGCATTGTGAGCACTGGCAAAAGACTTATAGAAAGGCTGCACTCGAAGGCAGTCCGCATACAGACAAATCACCATGTTAGAATACATAAACAACGCAGCAATGCTCTTTACAGACACGCAGAACGTAAAAGCATTTATATGCGTGCATACGTATGCCCGCAGTACCCTACATCTTATGCATGTATATGGGTAAAGGAGCCTATTGGTAGAAGAAGAAATAACAGTTTCGTCTACCTTATCCGCATGCTTTGGGTTAAACCCCGTAAAAGAGGTGGCAATGCCGCAAGGCAAATGCTGCAGCAGCAGCAGGAGTTCCACAGTCCACCCTCCGTGAGCTGCTCGCCGCAGCAATTCTCTCGCCTTCTGCTCGGATACAGGTCTGAGAGCACTTTTTAAGGTACCACTGAAGAAGCCCTTTTCTAATGAGCACTGCTTCAGAAAGCCGTTTCCACCCTTTTGTGAACGGGATCGCTCCCTGCCTGCTTCTTGAAGCACTTCATTAAGGCACTTGCAATGCCCGCGGTTCGCGAGCTCAGATCCAAGCTTCGCTTCCGTTGCATCGGCACGCATGCAATAATATTCAATCGGAAGTGCATCTACTGACTCCACTGTACTGGACCCATGGCTTCCTGTTGACCCTAATACTTTAAAGCTTTTAGGAGAGTTTGGAAGACGTCCTTCCTGAGAGCCCTCTGTACGTCGTATCAGCCGCTCACGCTTCCTTGGAATCCTGCGCGAAGATAGACCACGGCCAGAATCAGCATACACACCAGTTGTGGCTCCACTGTCCTCGCTGTGACTTTCAAAGACCTGGGGCTTTGAAGGCATATTCTCCCGTAAATCTGTAAGAAGGAAGGACGGCTGGGGGCAATCCCCCAATTCATCCAGCGTCCTGCGACAACAACGATGGAAGAAAGACTCTGGCGAGGATGAGGCGAGCGAGGTAGCAGGGAGATAGACTGCTTTGAGCAAGTGGGTATAAAAAAGGAAGCCGTTGGGCTGCTTTATCTCAAAGGGTTCACAAGCACATGTCGCACATTATAAGGCTTGGAGAATGGTATGCAGGTAAACAGAACGTCTGCTTCAGGGTAAGTTTGGCCCGAATATCACTATGGCCCAAGGTATCGGAAAAAGCCATGAGATTGGTTTGTCCGGGGGCACTCTCCTTCTCTGAAGGCCCTGAGTGGCTGGTTTTCTTGTTTCAATAGGGTGTTCAAGACACAGCGACCCACCTTAGGATCATTTGAGTACATGCAAGCCCACAGTCCATTTCCCCCTGTTGGCGAATCCAACGAATTTCCGTGCAGAAGCAAATAACGGGCTCTACGGGCTTGTTGGAGGCCCAGAGCTTGGGTCCTCGCAGCCACACGCCTCCCATTCTGTAGAGGCTCCTGAGTTCACTTGTCGGGGTGAGACACCAAGGGGAGCTGAAGATATTTGTATGCTGAGGAAGGCCATGACCATTTTCTGGATTATGTGGACATTGGGCCCTTCTCAGCTCTCATCGTTCAGCTCCAACGAATTTCAAAAGCTTTTATCAGAGTAAAGAGGGGGTAAGTTCTCGCAGTTCTTCCTTTCTTAGTGCTCAGCCCAGCTGGGACTCCTCTTACACGATCAACAGCCAAACGAAGTTCTCACAAGAAACCAACAGCAATCAAAGACATTGATGCATCACTTTTAGTTAAGCATCATACGCGCTTTTTTTGCGAAAATGGAGTACCAATATTAGCTGGGTGGCTAAGGCTATTGGCAATTCTGTTGCTCGAGCCTTGGCGAAAGGGCAAAAATCTCGTACATGTAGGCGCACATTTGAACTTAAAGGGCCTGTTCGCCTAGCATTCATCCTAAGCAGAAAAAGAAATTTGGGCTAGAGCAGACAGATAAATATGTACACTGCAGTACTAACTATAGCAGCTGCTTCGGGACGTGCGGATGGCATAGGTAAGCTGCAGCAGACGTATTCCCTTATCAAGTTCTTCTGAAATATGCAGATATTTTCTCTACGCCTCATTTAATGTGTATATGACTCGTCAGAGTAATTATTTTTTGGAAAGCTAAAACC
The DNA here is from genome assembly GCF_002999335.1 of Cyclospora cayetanensis. NCBI lineage: Eukaryota > Apicomplexa > Conoidasida > Eucoccidiorida > Eimeriidae > Cyclospora > Cyclospora cayetanensis. The sequence continues at coordinate 51,259 of NW_020312058.1, read as the reverse complement.
GATATTCTGTAGTTTAGCGTCCGTGCCAAGCACCACAATGAGCTACAGTGTTCCGAACCAGAACGCTGTTTATGTGAGCTCTGCTTATGCGTGCGGTAAAATAATCATACAGCTCTGTATGCCATGATGGCGGTGCATGCAAAGACTGTAAATGCGTCACGAGCGGATGGGAGCGCTGCAACGACACCGTAGGTCTTCTCTAGCTAGTATTGCTGCACCCCACGCTCCCTTACACTAATTACAACAGCCATTACTTTTCGCCCCGCAACAAATGCAGGATACCCATACATCGTGAGGGTTTCATCGTGAGCCAACTGCTAACAAAACAATTCAGCAGGACGAAGTCTGGTGGGTGTTCATGCATTACGCACAAACGAGGTGTGGGGAACACAAGCACTACATTGCTGCAGCTCTCCCAAAGGAGCTGTGCCCCACGCAAAACAAAGTTGAAGATACCGAGGATTCTATGCACAGCAGAGAAATACTTCTGTAGAGGTGGCGTGCCGCATACATTAAGTACTCAATCATTGATACCCACAGCCTATAAACTCTCCACTCCCCATGCTGTGTCATTCAATTCCGATGCAGTTTCGCAGCTCCTCGCCGCACAAATTTATAGACAGCAGCAGAAGTAGCGTATGTCGGCTAGGCCCCTTTGTGCCTCTTCTGTCCCGCTACTTCTCCAAGTAGCCCCCTTAATTCCCCTAAACAACTTTCCAGCAATCTTTCCGGTAGCTTTCCGGCTCCCTAGGAGCTAAAGTGGTGTCGAGGGGCACCTTGAGCGTTGGGATTGGAGGTGCGAATTCTACTCGATAACTTCAGGGGCTCAGCGACGGCCTTCGTTCGACCGCTCATGCTGTAGCGGGTTGATAGCCGCATCGAAGGCCTCGAAGCATTCCGTTGCTCCAGCCGAGAAAGTCCATTCCTGATGGTTTGTCGTCTCGATGCCCTTATTTGTAAGGGCGCATTCTTCCAAAACATTGGAAGGCCCCGTAATGGACGGATCCTCTTTCGCGGTCCACGACACTCCACAGGGAGTTACGTCAAATCGGCCCCAAACAATGGTAAACTGTCAACCTCAAATCCATTTGTAAAGGGAGCACCGACATGGTTTGTGTATATGTGGTCTTTTATTGACGCGGCTTTGCCACCTAAGGCACTCCCAAAGTGTACTGATAGAGATGAACCTGGTCTAGGCTGCCTAGGGGACTGAAAAGCAGAGAACGGCAAGCCGGTGTGCCCAAAACAAAAAAGTTCAACCCTTGAAGCTTCATCTGTCTCACTGGTGGTAGCGACACTGGTGCTTGTGCTGCCTGCCTCATTCCCCTGGAGACTTGAAAAGGCAATGACGGGGGACGGGATGCATCTGCGAGATGATTCCGAGTCGGGTTGGTCCCACACCATGAGCTCTACATCATTACTCGATACCGAAGATATGTCAGAGGAGGTTTTTTGCCCGCAATACATTGCCTCTAACTGTGAAGGCCCGAACAGGGTGCTGCTGAGGGGCCCATCGGCGTCATCGGGCAAGCGGCTGCTGAGCCCCCCTTCTTCCATGGCTTCATGCGTCTTCTGTGTTACATTCAGCCTCTCGCTGTCACAAGGAGACCAAGGAAGCGTAGCCTGGTGGTGCTGCACCTTTCTTAGGTTAATAAGCGGCACCCGGGGGGCCTTCGAGTCCCAAGAATCTTGTTTGCTGGTTCCGTCAATGAAGAGATCAGATGGAGTCGCACTGCGATAAGACACAGGTTCGTCAGCCTGACTCAGGGCAGTGGAGCCATGATGGCCCCCAAAGAATAAACCGGAGGGGCTTGATACTCCCCCTGCAGCAGCTGCACGCTGGGATAACTGCTGGTACTGGTGGTGCCGATATGAGGTGCTGCCGTAGGCTGTCCTAGATGTCGAGTCGACACTAGGGCCACCACGGGCTGAGTATTCATTGCTCGTGCTGCTGCGCGCGGTCGCCGGGATTATTTCCACTTCATGCTGATCTATAATGCAACGGATCGGTACAAAACAAGCGCAACAGTCCTTGCAGGGCTCGAAATCTCGCACCTGCGAGGTGTCCATCTCGTTGTGCCACCTGCCCTTGTCTGCGTTAAATGGAGGACTCGCTATAACCATCTGAAGCTTCCAGAGAAGCACGGTCTGGTGATGACGGTCACTGTCTGCAGAAAATATGGCAATACGAAAAGCTGGCCACGAATCCTCAACTGCATTGACAACTGGGACGAAGCCCCTCTCTCAATGCACTTGTTTAGTCTGGGTGATGCTAGTGTAGCTATGGAACGGGGTGACGAAGCAGCACAACGCCCACAAAGTACAATCTCGGCAAGAAAGAACCCCTCGCAGCACGCATCTGCCTGCCATGAGTATCAAAAGGAAAACCTTCTGTCACTCATTACGGTGACAAAGAATAACTCAAAAATAAAGAAGTGATATTTTTGGCACGAAACAGACTTGAAGAACAGTGGCAGCCCAGTCCTTGTCGCGGCCCGTCTGCTGGGCCCGACACGATTGTTGAGAAGACTTGCTGGCCACTAACCCTTTATCTTCTTTTATCTTTTCCCGGAGTAGGATGATTACAGAAGAGAGTAATGATTATTGGCTGTATCTTAACGCAGCTGAGGCAATCTAATATGCATCCCAGTCCACCCGGCCAAGGGGCGGCAAGGGGAAATAGCGGTGTCTTGGGGCCTCAGTGGCGGGGGTACTCACCTTCTATGAAAATTTGTTTTTGTTTGATTAAAATGAACTCGAGGAGCCCTCAATTTACGGGCATGAAAACCTGGGGAACTGGGTCACACCGGGATGTGCCTCATCGGAAGCCGCCTACTGCACGCAGCAGACTGTGCTGCTGCTATATACTTATGCAATCTGTCTGCCTTCAGATTCACGCGAGTACAGAAATAATTTAAATGAGCAAAAAACTCGACCGTAGATCTACAGGGGTTGCATATGTTAGTGTATCGCCTTGTGCCTTTGTCAATTTAACAGCTATAGTCTCAGCAAAGGCAAGGGCTAATGCTGTCACGTCAGTTAGTGGGCTTTGATCGAACAGGTGAAAGGCACTCCTGGGATGCGTTGCATTGATATTTCTGACACTTCGTGTCGAGGACTCGCTGTTGTGGTGGTACCGGAAGAATGGAATGAGATAGGATATAGGAGGGCACACTACTCTGCACACTGCATCTGACCTATCCGTAAGAGGGCACTCAGGTCCTAAATCAATAACCGCTTAGTAGAAAGCTATTGAGCGCTTTCACAAAGTGCATCGCTCTCGCTCTGCAAGCGCACTATGGAGTTTTTGGCATGAGGGGAGTGTGACAGCTAGTGTGCGCCTTTTGACGCTCTCTAAGCACTCTGCTCATTCCCATTCAGTTGCATATAGCCTCTATCGCACGTGCCTGGTAAAATATATCTTATTGTATCGAGTTACCACCACTGTGCTATTATAGGGAATACGAACAGATAAACCAATAAGTGAACCCTTTCGAATTCCTTGTACAATCACAATGATTGGTGTGGTAAAAGGCGCTCGTGCACATCTTAGCCAGCTACACTACTACAAGGCCAGTCCAGAAAGCTCCGCAAAAAGAACTTTAGCTGCGATAGTTTATCGTAACTTGAGAGCAAACTCTTGAAAGCAACCTTGAAAAGTTCCACCTCTCCTTGTCCCAGCCCCACAGCGCTCCTCCGACGCTCCATTAAATGCCTTCGTAGGAGAACAATCAGCCCTCGAAGCCAGCACGAGGCATGATAGAAGGTTATTGACTTACCCTCCGAGTGAATTTCACTCTCCTGATCCTTTAGGCCTTAGGGTTCCAGCATGTGATGTAGGGGCCGGCGAGGGTGCTAGTTGCTGCATGCCTTAATCATTTGAAGCTTCCACAGCTAGTTGCACATTGCATTTAACGCAAGTGCACACAACATCGATTATGATCATATTGAGTTACCATCTCGCCGCAATAAATATGTTATTGCAACAGCCAAACCAATAGTCAATTCAACAGGAATTCTTAGTTAGTCTAAGCTACTGTGGTAAATAGTGCCAAACTGTAGCCTTGCCCCCTACATCTTCCCAGGAGCAAGTATTTGCTCCTCACCCAGATTTAGAAGCATAGGAGCTCTTGTTCAATATGCATCCGTCGAGATGAGCCGCGGGCAGGACGCCGACACCTTCCCGCCCTACCGCCACTTCAGAAGAAGCCGGAAAAGCGAAAAACAGAAAATCGGAACAGTTTTGTTCATGCTGACTGGCATTTTGAAATGATGGGTAGGCAGCAAATTCTCCCACAAGCTACAATGGCAGGAGGTCCTCCATCAAACATTTAGTCTGGCGTTCCCCAGCAAATTTCTAGAATGTGCCGTCAAATCTGTAATCGAGGCTCAACAATCTTAGAAGCTTGCACTTCTGCTGATCCCCTTCTATCCCACGCCGCCACGCTGGCCACTTAGGCCACTTACCTGAGCGACAAAGTCGGCGGATGATTCGAGGAGCTTCAGAGCATGCGTTGTGAAGTCAATATTAAGTGTTCTGTTCCCCTCCTAGTTTTGGGATATTCATGGATTGAAAAGAAAGATGATGTGTAAAAGGATCAGAAATGTGCCAGACCACATTCCAGCACGATTCTTTGTCTTGTTACCATTGGCTGTACCTCATAGAGCTCGCAAATCCAACAGGACCAGATCTGAAGGCTTGAAACCCTCGTCGAAGCTCTGGTTTTCACAATAACGCGCTTGTCTCTCTTGAGCTTTGCGCACACATGTGCATGCACTATCCAGCTCTTTTCTAAATCCCTCGGCAACTGCTCGCACCACGGGGTCCAAGCCCGAACCGAACAGGGCTCTTCAGGGTAGGCCCTTCAGTAGATGAGTGCACCGCTGCATCATTCACCCACTTGGCTACAAAACAAAATCACGAGCAATTATACGTGTGAGAGCAGAGAATGGCACGGCATGCATTGTAGAACAGTACGGTTGGTGCGTTCCGTCTGTCGATCTAACTCAGCGTGGTTTGTAATGATTACCTTATTATCAATATGTAGCAGCTGATAAATGCATGAGAGGATGCACTAACGAATCTCAGAGCCTTATTTGCCCTACTGGAAAGCCTGCGGAGCTTCTAGACATGAGTTAAGATTGGTTGAGTGACTTCCTGAGCCGTGAAAGACCTGGAACCCCAAGAGATGACATGGGCTCTAATGCTGAGTCTGTCGATGACGTAGATGCTATCCTGACGTTTGACCTCCGGCAGGCCATTAATAACTTCTATAGCAATGTAACTTTAGATCCGTTGAAAAGCCGATAGGCTTTAAACCCCTCAAGATCTTGGAGAATTCCACAGCTGCAGCTGCTGACAATCTGTGCATGTCAGTGCGTACTCCCCTGCCACTAAAAGCATCGCAGGCCACCAGAAGGATCGCGAAAGTTTTTTCCTGCAGTGTAAACTCCATGTTGTTTGGATACAGTATGGTCATGTGATTGGCGCAAAACAGCACTGTGGATCGAAGTTGGGATGCACCGAAGACGGAGTACTTGTGTTTCAAAACACAAGCCTTCCTTAGCCCGACAGAGCTTCACCCTTTTGCCACGCTGCAATCTGCATTATAAGCCGATGGGCAGAGGGAGCAAAAGCATAAGACGAATGTAGTTTACTCAGCACCTGAACAATCTGGAAACCTCTGGGGTGTCGCCCTTTCGCATCAGCTGATATGTCGGTGATAACTTTTAGATAGTTCATTGTATAGTCGTACTGCAGGAGGCGCTCACGCCAGCGAACAATGCTAGAATTGTCAAGCTCCTGAATGCTCTGAGCAAGGTACAGCAAGCATTGATAGTTGATTTTTAAAGTACAATGAAGCATATACAAATGGTGTCAGCATGCTTTTCAAGGCACCATCAAATCGCGGAACGTTTTATTCCCCACGCTGAATACCGCTGCTTGGTTCCAGCTAAACAATGTCAATAGCGAGCAATGGTTGAGGGTTTTGGAGAGTCCGTATCTTGATGAGAGAATAGAACCCGCCACGACGTCGCTTGCATTGTTTAGTAGGAAGAAATGGTTCTCGTAATTGAGCAGCGAAAGTACCTTAGGAGTTTAACGGGCGCTGACAAGCATCCTTGCTGCGGCATCAGCCTCCTTTGTCCAGGCCACAGGCTACGGCTTTTAAGTTGGTTCGACTAAAGTCACGGAAATCACATCAAACCCAGGAATAAGATCAATACAGTTAGACGTTCTTTCCGTCCTTGCAGCTGTGCAAAGGTACGGGCCACCACTTGATTGCTCGAGGTTTTGCCGGATCTGCCTCAATTCCTGCAGCCGAAGCCCGAAAAACCCGAGACACAATTAACTCATAGAATACGAGCACTTGTGTGTCTTTATTTGTTTGTCGTAGAGTAGTTAAAGCACGCGCCCTAGGTGCGATAGGTGCTCTTCAACACGCCGCCTGAACAATAAGACAGCGTTTGTGTGTCCATCCACTTTCTCTTCTTGATGCACTCCATAAAAATCAGTAGACCATCCAACTGTTATGGGAAGGCCTGACAGCCCGCTGTCTCTTCAGCCAGCAGATGAGTAGAAAAAGCTGGGTCGAATCACGCGGTGCTACCAACATTTATACATCATCTACAGCCTCGGTAAAGAGATGCTTGAGTCCTAACACAATACAGGCCCAAAAGTTTGCTGAGCGTTCCTCATTGAGCCCACCCCTTCCCCTGCAACCACCAATGGGAGTTTTGGACATCCTACACGATGCACAGCAGGTGCGCATTGTTGCACCGTGTACAAATTCCCAACATTAGGCAGCTAGTGTCGCGTAGGATCTGTCACACACGCACACAACATTGCGTCGTGGTGAGTCAAGCTAGTGCTACTCTGCAATAAAACAGGAATAGGCACGAACGAGCCAGTTGTTCCATTTGCTTCTAGGTCTTAATTGATTTTTGCTAGAGTAGAAGAAAACGCCGACGTGTAGATTTGCCGGCTACACTGGGGGTCAGGGATAACAGGACACGTTAATCTTCGCTAGGCGTGGGTAATGCAGGTATAATTGAAATAAACATATTAAACTGTCCATGGTGCAGCACTTTAAAGACTGTTAGCCTAGCTGCGTGGACCGGTCCCTGGCCATACCAGGACTGAGCTAGATTTCTTTTATGATGCATATTCTTTTTCTGGAGCAGCTGTTCTCATTGTCGCCACATCTCTCTGCGTCTTCCCCTTCCTTTTTCAACTTAAGCCCTTTTCTTCTAATCGCAATCGGTTACCATGCCATGTATGCAAACAGCTGAATGAAGAAAACATATATCTTTCTTGAGAAATGGCATTTCGTCAAGGAGCTCAGCGCTGTACGGTGCCATGTGGCCTTTCGCCACCCCAGCGTCTCTCCCGCTCTTGAGTGTTTGAGGACACTTACACAACAGAGCCAGCATGGCAAACGTTTCGCTTAAGTGACGCCATGGTCGTGGGTGAGTTGCAACGGAGCGGCAACCTTTGGGCGACTCTAAGCACACTCCTACGAGGCCAAGGGATTTTTGTTGCTTCCCCTACTACGAGATGCCATGACCCCCTTTTTCACGAGATGAGTCCATGGTCACTTACGTTCGGAGAGCTGCTACTGACCTAAGCCGTTCCACCCTTTCAAATACAGGAATCTGAATCATATTCTAGTACTTCAAAATGCTCACGGGACTGAAGGCCCGTGTCCTAAAGCCCTTGGACCATTCGCTGCGCTTTCCTGTCTATAGCAAATGTAAAAGCAGAAAGGATATTATATGTTTCTTGAAAACCGTCTGACCTCTGTCAGAATGGTATTCAGGGGAACCAACTGGCGAGCCCATGCAGGCTGTGGTGGCTTTGGAAAACACGTAGAAACGATTTGCTGCAATCTCGTGTAGAGCAGAAGTAGCTGCGTTAGCACCTGAGAAGCAGGCATGAACAGAAATCAGGCCAGGTCGTACAGCGAAAAGATGTTACAGGCAGCCTTGCTGACCCGTGATGCATGCAGCAGAAAAGGCGGGCATGAGTCTAGGGCGGCAAGGCCTAGACCCTCAGTTGGCGGAGCTTTTGAAACCGCTCTTACGAAAGAAGATTCCTCACCTGCTTGAGAATCTCCATGGCATTGGAAACATTCGGGAAAGCAGCGACTGATTCCTCATGCAGTTGGCTCAGACGCTGTCGCCAGCACCCGTGGAACTGCGTCACCTGAAAATCGCAACACAGTCACATTGCAATTAAGAGCAACTCAAGGAAAGATTAACAGGAACTGTCTGCTGCAGCATGGCAAGCATACAAGACTAAAGCTGCACCATATGGGTGGAGCAGCAGCAGTGATGCAGTAATCGCGCCCAGAGATGCATGGCCTACCGCACGCTCTAAGTGAGCCACGTCGGAGAGGTGCGCAGGGTTTTCGAGGGGCTGTTCTGCTGCAAGAACCTCTTCAGCTGTCCGGACACTTGAAACGAGATCTGCAAAATGTTCCTTCAGCTGTGCCTCCACATAGGCGTTCACTTGTTCCCACAATAGGTGTTCCAGCCTACATCGTCCACGTAAAGGCAATACGGTGCAATGAACTCGCGGTTAGGTGGCTGGGAAGCGCAGCAAGGGCCATGGGTAGCCACGTGCAGTAAGGGGAGAGGTACAGCTCTTATTGTTTAGGCTACGCCATTTCGAAGACAAGTGCAAAAGAAACGAAGCACCAAAGGAAATACAAGTGCCATATGGTTAAGACTTCAAGATTCGAAAAGCCGTCGTGTTCTTTGTGGACGAGGTAATGCGTGACCCTACGTTGCGCAGACGTCCGGTAAGACGCGTCGTGAGTGCATCAGAGAGAGCAAGGTGTCGTAGTTGTTCAAAAGGAAAACTTGCTGAGATCTTCTATCTGTGAATTCCTGGGAAAGGCCCTGAAGAAAGACAAAGCCAGGGTTCCAAAACGCGTTCTGTGAGACAACGCCATGCTAAGACGTAGTGGCAGATTTGGAGGCACCACAAGAGGCAATCACTATGTAGAGTCTGGCAGCCGAATCCTGCCACTGGGCAGTGAAAACACCATTACCATCAATACATCGAGGGCTGTAGAGTGCAACTCAGAAAGACGCGTTTTAAGCGGTTCCTCTGGGAGAGCTGGTAAGCCGTGCAGTGGCTGCTGAAGGTAGGCCAATGCTGAGGCCAGTTCTGCAATGCAAGCAAAGTGTGTGGCCACACACCACGTCTAGGTGACTTGCCCAAATATGCCATAAAGCTTTTACATGTCATACAAACGCGTGCTTCCTCAATCGGCCTCAGCAGTCAGACTGGAGGGCCGGAGGTAAGGGCCCTGTGATTCCTGAGGGCCTCCTTCCTGTGCCTTCAAATCTTGGTGCTTCTACGATACCCACTGGCTCCTGGGCTCAATATGTCTAGCTCTCCCTCCTTTACACCCCTATCTATTAGTTCTCCTTTCTCCCTTGCTCTGTTTCTCACTCTCCCGTGCCCTTGTCCTTACTGACCGCCAACGCTGCGTGCGACAGGGTGCGGAGCTGTCGTTAGAGGCGGCACAGTGCTGCCTGGTGGCGCTGGCAGCATCTCCTTGGATCGAACAGCCCTGAGAGTCTTGATGTTCACCAGTAACAGGTCATTCAGACGCTGTGAAAGCAGAACCTGTGAGAGACACACTCAAAAACCCGAAGAGAAGGAGGCCCTTGGCAGGTCGACCTTTCTGTCAACCCTCACATTTTTGTCACTCTAGCCTTGGCTGCAGAATGAACAAACGAATATATGCCAGCACTAAAGAGACAATCTATATCTTCTTTCCTTTACACTAGTCACACTGCGACAGAAGCAGACGCACATCGACCTGGTCCAAGTAAGAGGAAAGACACGGGACCTTCCGCCGCTGCATCAGTTGTCTGTACAGACACAGAGTGCATTCAACACAGCCCAGCTCCGTGCTGCCCTGAGTCTTCGTTCCTCAACTACATTACGTCCAGCGTTCCTAGAGACTCAGCAGCAACTGTGGCCCTCAGGAAGGGTGAAGATGAGATAACCTGCTGTGCTGGTTAATGCGAAGCATGAGTGCAACACCAATCGCGTCGACTGAGCCTTGTAGCACTTCTTGTAGCGTGGATAGAAAAAATGTCTTCGTTTTGTTGAAAATCTCGTTGAATAGCACTTGGTAATGAACATCCAACCCTTAGAATGCACCAAAACACAAGGCCTACATTTTGAACTCAGCTACGATCGCGCTGGTAGCTAGCTTGCACTTTCTCTTGTGTTGGTTTCTGGTATTCTTCATACGTTGCTGCCTTTTCAATGTAAGAAAGTCAAGCCAGATCCCTCCTTCCGTGTCACCGGCTCGATACTCTGTACAAGCCACAAAGGGAGTTCCTAGCCCACAGTTTTTTTCCCTGCTGACCAGCGTTGAGAAAGAAGTCCGTAACAAAAATCAGCTCGCTGGTCGCTGTATCCAGGAGGAGCTTTTGGTGCGACCTGCACAGCCACACTAAACAGCATGCACACAGTCAATTACGTATCTATACCCGGTCGCTGTGTATAGTTGTCGCATCAGGAGAGCAAAGCACTCCACGGGGGACCGAGAAACCCTTTCTGAGCATCCCTGAGTCTCCTTGATTTCCTCTCTGGTAACCAACGAAAAGGAATTCAACGTGAAAAGGTCGTCAAGAGCACAAGGCAAAAAGATAAGCAATGTCCGCTGCAAAGGAGCGAAGTAAGGACACTCAGTAGATTATTCAGCTGGGCCAAACAGAATACCTGAAGAGTTGCTCATAGTATAGAATTGGGGAGTCTTGGCAGCGAGTTTGAGCAAGGGAGGTAGAAGGAACGGCGTTAGGTGGACTCGAAACAATGGCAGTTGTCGTAGCAGTAGGCGAAACATTTGCGCCTTCTCCGGCAAGAGACTTTGCAGAGGTGGAACTGCCACCGTAGACTGTAGACGTGCCCTGTGAAGGCGAGGTCGCCAAGGGCCGTGCCATATGCACTGCGACCAACGGCTCCGCGTCCAAATCAGAGAGGATTTCGTCTCTATCCCCCAGACTGTGTAGCACAGGACCACAACATGTGCAAGCCGCAGACGGTTGCGAGTGCTCTCGCAAAAATGCATACTCTCCAACGTGAAATTATGTAGGCGAGCCCAGAAGTCAGTAGCTATAGTTAGCGAGCCCTACGAAACGGATAACACGCCTCCGAAGAGAGTCTGTGCGCAAACTAAGACAGGCTATGGGTTGGCTTGCCTGCTCAGGACAGCTAGTGAACTCGGTTGAGGGCCAGTTCCGCTTCCCCCTGAACTCAGGCGTGTCAGGAAACCCATAACTTGCCGTGCAGAGGCTACAAATGATCCAGCTCCCTGAGAGCAGACTCAGCTACAGCAGCCGCAAGGATAGGGAGGAAGCACCACAGCAGCGTCGAGGCTCTGCCTGCGACTCACTGAGCACTTTTTGTGCACACTGAAGTGCATGTGCTGAATTCACTTTCGTCATTGTATTTTGGAACACGCATTAATTTCAGTGTATACGTAGCGCTAAAGAGGGGGATGTAAGAAAATGAGCTCGAGAGCAAAGAGCGAGTGACCCTCAGGGGCCTCCCTTAGGGCCCTTGGACTTGTGGCTCTTACCTTGCCAGCGGCTGCTGCTGTAGCATCACCGGCGTCTACCTCTTGGGGCCCCTCACATGGAGCACCTGGTCCTCCAGCGGGGCCTTGCTGCTGTTGCCGTCGCTGCTGTCCCGTGCCTCCGCCTGCGAGCATCCCCATGAGCTGGTTGTGGTACGACTTGAAAAGAGAAGCGTAGACAGAGGAAATCACGCGGGTGTATTCGTCCTTGAGGGCAACAGCTGACGCAGGTGCCTGATCTGTGAGGAAAAGGTAGAGGTCTTTGTGTTTCAGGAGCTCCCCCCTCTGAATAATGTGAATGTTTGTTCGAGGCTGGCGCAAAAGCGCAATCCGCTGTTGCAAGTGACTAACGATGCGTTGAGCCGCACAGTCGCGCAGCCTGTATAGCTCAGGCAAGGAGGCCTCCTGACGATCCCCCGCACAAAACACAAAGCATAGGAACCCTTTCCATAGGAAGGATTCTACGGCGATGCCAAGTCAACGGCGAACTCCAGAAAAGCTCACAAGATCAAACAAGGGATACAGGGACCCTGCATGTGCCTATAGGGGGTAACAGCTGCCAGTTTTCCATGAGAGAATCAGGGGGTCACTCATTCCGAAGAAAGGTGTGCCTCACAGTGCTTTTGTATTGCCTCATTCCTGGTTGTTTAGCATGCTCTATTTTCTTCTCCAGTTCCTTAAGAGCTTGCAAGAAGGCCTTCGGGTCTTCCTCTAGTGACCCGTCGCAGACTGCCTTAACGAGCTCCCTTGTGAGGGTTATTTGCTGTAGGTAAGTCTGCAGCAGCACATAGGCTTCCTTCCTGTTGCGGGCTCGGGTAGCAAGGGCACTGCTTTGCTGTTCCACGTGACGTGTGTTGCTACCAGAGGCTCCCAAGTCTTCACTGAGTGCATGCAGCCGCGATTCAACCCCCGCCAACAAACGCTCGCTCCCCTCGATTTCACGGTCCAGCGATAACATCTGGGGGCAACTCTCGGCGTACACCTGAGACAAACAAGAAAGTCACACACAAAAAGCAGCCATTTCACTTACCGTTCACGAAGGCTCACCAGTAGCAGACGCACGTGATAGAAGGAAATACGGTGTAACGGTGAACCCCCAGCAGCCGAGCTGGTGAGTGGGGCTCCATGGGAACGCTCCAAGGGGCCCAGCCTCCTTCGATTACTGACCTGAAGTGCCTGCTGCTCGTGGACAGCCAAGAGAGTGTCTACCGACGAGTAGACTCTGTGAAAGTCGAGGGGAGGGGGTGGAGGAGGAAGACCTGATTTGATTTGCGAAGGCGGCACGGCGGCCTGCGGGGGAACCCTGAGAGCCATTGCGAGGCGTGTGTCGAACTTGAAGCGTTCTAAGGCCTTCTCAAGTGAATCAAAATCGAGTGACAGAAAACGTTCCGTTGCGGAGGGTAAACCAGGGGCTCTTGGAATTTCTGGAGCCCCCTCAACGTGGGACCCATCGATCTGCGAGGGATCCCCATTCTGACCGTCGTTGCCGATCACTCCATCAGAGACTGAAATCGAATCCTTCAGGCCATCCGTAGGAGGCGCGGCATTAAGCGAAGGGCAATTTGCAGCCGTGGCAGGATCAAGGGGTTCCTGCTCTCTTAAGGGCACCGAGCCGCCAAGTTCTGTGGCTCGGCCACCTAACTCTCCCATTGCAGAAGAAGCAGGGTGCTTGGTGTCCCTAGAGAAAGAGTATACAATCGTTTGCAGTGTACTCGTCTGGGTATGTACGTTTCTTCTAGGTTTATTGCAGTATCTGATTGTGGCTGCGAATGAGATTCACCGAGAGGGAATCTGCAGTAAATCTGAGTGCCTCGAGACCGCCAGTAGGTTGTGTTTGTGTCATCATGATAATGGTGAATGCTGGTGCACCTTTGGTAACCGTATTCTGGGAAAGTGAGCCGACACTCCAGCAGTCGGCTGCGCAGTTGTCTGGGGGGTCATGCAACTTGCTGCTGCACAGCCAACTAAGGTTGCTTATAATGTGGAAGGCCATGCAATCAGAGAGATACTGAAGCGTGGTACAGCACACCAAATGCAAGTAAGCATCAACCGTTTTCTCTGACAACAGCTGTATCTGGGGGCCCTCAGCGGGCCCCAAGACGGACCGCTGGGTTACCGCTTTCAGGCAGGTTTGTCAAGGATTCTCTGCTGCTCGAAGTTCATGGGTAACAATATTTTACCCTTTTTTTTGTCTTTCAATAGTCTTATGACTGTATGCGGCACCCACAAGCCTCTTCCAGTGGACAAACAACCACAGGGTCTGCAGACAGTGTGCATTGCCCACCAGCTCATGCCGTTCTCTTTGAGCCCAGATTTGGCTTCCGATTCGAGCAACTTGGGAGAGGGTTTAGATGTTTCGTATAAACGTAAGGAAAGGGGAAGCCGCACGATACTGGAGATATGCATACTGCGTGCTTTCTCTGGCAGCCTCTGCAGCTCCTGTACGGCCTTCCTTAGGCCACTGATATAGAGGCCTGTGCCACTGCTGCACTTCCTTGAAGGCGTCGTAAGACCCCTGTGTGTTTTTCATCAAACCGCGGGAGTAACCTTCCTTTGTACTTGTTCCCCAGACAACCAAAGCCGTAACTCCAGGATTCGCAAAGGGCCTTCCTTACCCTGGAGAGGCGTGAGCTGGTTTCTCTCCAGTGATGGGCAGTAAGGCATCCACTCCCAAGGTGCCTCGGGAGGAACCCCCGGCCCCCTTTGCATTGCCGTGTCTCCCCCATGAATTCATTTCAGGGGACTCTCTATTCCTCACCGAGGATTACGTGCCATATCCTTCCATTCTCGAACACAAATGCATCGTCGTGCAGATTGTCAACGTCATTGATGGGGATACCTTCCGTGGCAGGTACAGCCTCTATGGCGTATGAGGCAACAGCGTGCCTCAAGACTCGCTCATAAAATTCAAGCTTAAGGAGTTATCGTAGGAGACAGACGTTAGATTTTGCAGTCTAGGGTTGCTACTGTTTCGACTTCGATCCATTCACGGATGCGCCTGTGTGTATGGGACCCACAGACACATACCAAATGGCCATAAGCTGTATCCTTTCCCCCTGGATAAGAAACACCAGCGAATGGCCTTGTTTGCCCAGTGCCAGCCATGGACAGGGAAACTCAAAGGGGAGACTCTACGTCTTCGAATTTACGGGGTAGACGCCCCTGAGGCACCGAAGATGGGCCGCTCAGGACAGCCCTTTGCTGCTGTCAGTCGACACCCTAAATCTAGTAGTTCCTTTTGGGGCATCTGTGCTCTCTATCAGATTGGCGCGGCCGGCAGTGCAGACACTGTTTGACACATGCACTGTCTTTGCCCCCGCTTGGATTCACTTTACCTTTTTCATGAGTATTTTCGCCCTGCTGAAATTCCTAGAAGAGGGCCTTTTTATTTAGCTGTAACCTACAATGCCTAGCCCTCAGCTGGCCGACTCGTTTCCTGCAGGTAATGTGCACCAAAACACTGGGCATGTTGGTTGTGAGGCGTTCGTTTTACTTTTCTTCAGGAGGCAACCCAGTTGGCTAAGCAGAAATTGCTGAACAGGATCGTCTTCTTGCGTCTGCTTGCCAAGGACCAGTACGGAAGGTTGATAGTGCAGGTGTTGGTACCCTGCAGTTCCTTGGGGAGACAGGCTAGTCTTAAGAGCATTACTTCTATGATGCATTTCAAGTCGAGGAAGAAAAGTTGTTGGGCCTTATTTCGCTGTTGTTTTGGCGAGGGCTCAGAGCTGCAGCTCACTAAGAAGGAACGGGGAGAGTGGTGTGAAGATATATCGCAGTCCTTATTACTGGCGGGTCTCGCCACCATTTACGTGTAAGACTACATAGGCAGCTCCCATGCGTGTAGATAGCTCTAGGGATTAGCCCTTTGCCTTTGTTTCATGAAGCGTTAATACAGCTAGGGGCATAAACGTAGGGTGGCTAGCCAGACTTCGAAAGTTCTGTGGCGCACCTGAAGAACACAACGATGTCACCGGGACTCTATGTAGTCTGAAGCGTGCATTTAGTGTTGATGCAAAAGGGGGCCTTGTGAGGGCCTCTTACTATGTGGCTCTTGGCTCAATCCAAAAAGCCTGCTATAGGCGGTCACTGGGAGGGGCAGCCATACCACGCGACAAGGTGAATCTGTGTCTGCAACTGATACGTTCTTTCTGCAGAGGGCAGAACGCGCAGTACAATGGAAATCTGGAAAGGTTGCGGGAACTGCAGCGGGAAGCCAGTGAGAAGGGGGTCGGAATGTTCTCCCCTGATGTGCCACCCCTGGAAACCCCCGGAGCCTTTAAGAGACGCTTGATGGAGGAACTTATGGAGCGGCCAGCAAAAGAGGAGTCCATGATGGCCAGGTCAGGAGAGACAGAGCACGTAAAGGCAAGGGGAAGGTCTCCTGTCCGTGGCAGTAATCGATTGGAGGACACAGTGAGGGCTTCAAGCGGGTCGCGTGCGATAGGTACTGACCCTCGCAAGCCTGCCACAGAGGGAGATGCAGAGGCCGTGGGTTCAAAGGAGCAGCGTGGGAGAACCAAGGGCCGGCGGAGACGACGTAAAAAGTCGCGTAGTCGAAGTGCTCGGCGGCGAAAGGCAGCAGAAAGACAACCGGGAGGCTTGGTAGAAGCCTCCATGGCAGTGTCACCCGCAGTAGACGAAGAGGTGAGTATCCCTCCTGTACCTGCAGGCGAGCACGTTGGCACTGAACCTCGTGCTGCGGGTAAGGGAGGCCAGCAGATCACCACAGGGCACCGTAAGGGGCAACGGGTGAGGGGCGTCGCTGACAGCGGTGAGCTCCATCGTGTACACATGAACACCCTCACGTTTAATGTGGATGAGTCTCCAGCTATGACAGGCTCTTGGCAGGAGGCTCTTCATACAGAGCAGAAGGCATCAGCCTCTTGGAGCGCAAACAGCCTGCAAGACCACCACGTTGCCCAGCATGGAAGTGGCGATAACCGACTCCACAGGCCAAACACTGAGGAGCAGCCCCTCGTAGCCCTAGAGGATGCCGATCCTTTGCTCTCAGAGGTGTCCGAAGAATACAAATATTCTGGTAGTGAAGCTCTGGAGGAAGACGACGAGGAAGGGGAGGAAGACGACGAGGAAGGGGAGGAAGAAGACTAGGGATGATGGGGAAGGGAACGAGGGAGAGTAGGCATATGATGGCAGACGAAGCTTGTGAAGCAGCGACACCTAAAGCAGGTGTCTCTATACTATAATAAAGACTAAAGCGCATTGGGTGCATGGGAGAAGCGAATGTACGCAACCAAGCTTCTCAGCCGAATGCCATTTCACTTTCACCTTGATTTTAGTAAAAGGACGTTTTTAATTTTTTGGCAATGAGGTGGCTAAATAGTGTGATCTCTTTGCTGGCTTCGACTGTGTCGCTTTTACCACACGAATTACTTCGATGTGGAAATGGAGGAGGCACGATACGCAGGACTCATTAATACTGTTCAGTGTGTTTATACACCCCATCAGCCAGATACGGAAAAGTGGATCGCGAGTCTTGGCTCAAATGGGACAAACAGGGGAAGCAGTCCCAACGAGCCTGGCTGGGTTCCAAACATTGTTGGGGCGCTCAAAAAAGTTCTTTTTGCTTTTTCGTGAAATTTGGCTCGCTGTCCGTTTGGCTATGTTGTAGCGTATGAATAAATTCTTTCTAATTCTTTGCTATCCACCTAAGGGCTCTGGAAGTGGTGTTCGATGCAAGCGAGGGCTCCATGTTGCCCCTTATTTTTATGTCCAGGATCTACATGATCGAGCATTTAACTGGTATTCAGCACATTTCAGCCAAATGGGGCCACGTGGCAGTATTCTGTTCAAAGATTGATCACTAGGAAGTACCAGAACCAGTGCCGATGGGAGTTTGCTGCGGTCCGGCAGAGTGCTGAGAAAATGGGTCGCTTAGAGAAGTTGTGCGCCTGCCTGATGACCCACAAGCAGCGACATCCGTCAAATAAGCTAGCTCAAGCCATACGCACTGTTCAGATCATTCAACTCCACGGGTGTGTACTACATTGGACTTGGTTGTTGGTTAGATGAAGTCGCGGGGCCCTCGGGGGTTCCTGCTGTTACTAGCTACGCTCGTCGTTCAAAGAACGGAGCATCTTCATGAACTAAACACGACAAAAGATATGTTTTCCTCTTAACCATGTTAAATATGGAAAGCATTTCGGGGCCCCTAAAACCGCAGCTAGAACCTAGGGGCCGGTTATGGGACGTAGGTCTGTGCAGTAAGTATTCAATGCCAGAAAAAAGGGGGAGACTGTGATACAGCGGATCAAAGAGTAATGCGTTAGGATTTCTCTGTTACCTACCTCTAGAACCCAAATGTTGAGTAGGTTGTTCCGATCTTGTCAGTGCGTGTGTTTGGCTTCTTAGTGCTGCGAAATGGGACAAAAGAGCTGCCCATAAGGCTACTTGTTCTCGGGGTGTGCGGCTCCGCCGATGGAATTCCCCATTTATAAGCCTAACAACCGGGGTAGTAAGGGCCACAACAGCAAAAGCATGCAGGTCCTCGACACGAGGGAAGCATTCTAGCGTACCATGCAGGGCCACAGCCTCCGTGCCGGCCGCTCATCGTCCAGCTAGACCCCTCCTTGGCAGTGGATGGGCTGTAGGCTCCTTGACAATAAGCACATCCACAAGGGCACTGTAACCCTCCATTGCGCAGACGATACCTGTTAATGCGTGAAGTGAGATATTGCCGTGTCGCTGTCCCCATTGTCGATGACTTACCAGGTCCTGGGCTCACGCCAGTAGGGGCGAGATCAGTTCGCGTAGAGGAGCCAAAAGTCCATTTAGGAGAGCCGTTGCTTAGCACAGGCACATACGTGCATGGCCCTGTTTGGAAAACCAACGCAAAAGAACAGTCCTCACTTGCCTGAACGCAGCATCCCAACTGGCTAAAAGCAACGGCGGGGGCCCGGGAGGCCAGAAAGCCTGGGTGAAGAGCGCTTGAGAAGATGCCCAGCGCCGGTTATGTCAAACCGCCGTAGCGTATTCAGCAGGCTCACCCGGTGAGTCTGAGGGGACAGCTGTCCCCCTACGGGCACCTCCTGCGATGGAATACCTGAAGGGAATCAAGGATATACAACCTGCGTACAACCCTGGGACTGTATCCCGGAAAGCTAGAGTCGATGCTATGTTTTTTTTGTTTGATAATACAGCGAGCTTTTATGACTAAGCTGAAGCATATATTCCAGGGTTGAACTGAGGCTTTCTCCTTGCCGGACACGGAGAACCTTACTTTACGCCTTGACCCATAGTACTGCTTAGAGTGTAGGTCCCGGGGGCTGGAGTGTCTCTGCCGGTAACTTGTCCCTGCAGCTTGGCCTCTCCACCGAAGCTGCAAGTAAGCACGACCTTGTGGATATGGAGTAATGAACAAGGCGCGACAAACTGGAGAGACAACGAGTCAAAGCTCTGCAAAGGCCTCACCGGTGTACTTAGTAACCCATACAACAAAGGAAGGGAGATACGGCAAGGGAGAGACACGACATAGATGAGAACAGAGATACCTCCAGGATGGAGTTCCTGATTTCTTTTGGGGGTTATACTGGCCAGGGCCAGGGCACGAATTGACAGCGAAGCACGCTCTGTTTGAATTTCCAAACCCCCAAGCAGGAGGTCGTCGCCACACTGTTCTTTCAGTCGGGGTGTAGGCACCCGGCCCTGGAGCGCTCTCCGTCAAGTGCCCTTGTGGTGTTCGACTCCCGAAGCTGGAAACAGAGATAGATACAGAGCTGCTCAATACTCCGCTATAGTCTCACTCCTGCAGTGGCCTTGATTTAAATCATTTTTGTCCACGCTATATGCATGTCTCGAAAAAGTGCGGCCATACGCGCTTCCCGAAATAAATTTAGATATAGATTAATAGATGTACTATCCCTTTGCACCTAAGTGGGAGACAAAAATGTACATGGCACATCACGGGTCCAAAATGCGATGAACCCAGTCAGGCAATTTAGCAGCGGCCTGCTAACCTGAATCTGTTTGCTTCTTTCTTGGGAACCCTTGGAGTGTAGGTTCCTGGGCCTGGAGTAAGATCGCTGTTACGTGGTGTGATCCTCGCTCCCATGCTGTACATTGGACCGTCCCTCGTTGTAGCACAAGGAGAATACGCGCCAGGACCAGGAAACTTCGATTTCCCCTGGGTGAAGTGATAACGCTGAGATGTTCCTAAGCTGTGAACCACACGTGATTATGCACAAGTATATATATACTCTGCACTTTTCTGATTGTTCAGGTGTATGCCTATCTGGGCAAATACATAGCCGCATAGCTGAGCAGAAGGCTAGGTCTACGGATTCATTTGTACAATCTGTGCATCTCTGCTAGTATACAATGTAAACATCTTTCGACCTGCAGGGCCGCCTTCCTCGGGGGGCTAGCAACCTTTCCCCCGTGTGTTTCCTATGAAAATTCTTCGGCGTCCTTAAGGCTTGTTTAGGCTAGATATGGTCAACAGGAAAAGTAAAACGTACCTCCATTGGGGCGACCGACTACCAAAATTAGTCCCTGGGTTGTATGTGCCCGGGCCAGGGGATAACGAAGCAGAAAATACCCCCCTAGTGGAGGTTCCCACTCCATAAGCGGGGGCGCTGCTTTTCGGCACCACATTCGAGTATGCACCAGGGCCAGGGGTCAAACTACGGTGCTCTCGTGGGGCTAGTTTGCTTCCCATCGTCCAGCTTGCTGCCTGTCTTCCTCCAGCAATTTGAGGTTGATATGCCCCCGGGCCTGGGCAGGTTTGAAGGCCCCCAAGGACTCCCCCGCGTTTCTCAGATCCAAAGCTGCGATGATCGGAACCAGTAGACAGCTATATAGACTGAACATGAGAAAGCGGAACTGCTGGGGATATGGTACGGTAATATTTGTTCCCACTTCTTCTAGCCATTATCCAGCGGGGAACTACGTGGTGAGATGCTAGAGCACAGGCTACAACTGCGAGACAACGTAATGTCGCTTTGCACTTGCCCTAGTGGGTTTGTACTTTTAGCCATAGAAATGTTAGGGTGCCCTAAAACACGACACCAAAAGGCCTAAACTCTAGCTTATCCCTTATATGTACGGATGAATAGTACGCTCTATGGGAGGTATCCGTTCGTGTAGTTGCAGGTGACCGCACCCGTATTGCGGTGCATTCTGTTTGGCAAGCTCAAAGTGAGGGCTGTATGCTCCTGGACCAGGGACCGGATACTCCGAAACGGGATGCGCGGGTCGACCTCCAAAACTCCATTTTGGCCCCGCAGCGACAGTGGAGAGGCAAGCCAAGTTGTGTTCTGCAACCGGCAAGGATGCCATGGCCGTCTGTCGATTTCAACCTGTGGGAAGCAGACTCCCGTTTGCTGCATGAGGTTGCAAATAGTTGGGATTTTCCAAGGGTGTGTAAGGTGAGAACAAATAGAGGCGAATTGACACAGAAAGTAAAGAATAGGATACATGAAAAAAATCGAAATAAAGGGAACAGTAATGTGCCCTTATTTAATGACGCGCTTTGGAATACTAAAGCTGTAAGTGATTTGGCTCTTGAGCAGCCATCTTAGACTTGTGGCCTAACGATGTTCAAGGTTTGGGTTTGCTGCACAATCTAGCGCAGAGTCTGTGCAAAATTCCTGCAAGGTTTGGTTCTCATTGGATGCCCTACCCTCCCTCAATGCACGCCCTGGCTTTTAAGGAAGCTGATGAGGAACTTCAACCAGACATATTAACAAACGCATGGACATCTCAACTTGCAAGTTGTCTTTGGGGCCACATGGTGCAACAGCTGGTTGGGACTATTGTTGAGTCTAGGCTTATAAACAGGGCTTCGTGTTGGAGTCCCTGCCAAAAGCTTTTGAATGCTTGTTTCTATAGCGATGCACCCTTTCAGTAGTCCGCAGCGGGATTTATGCCACCAGCAACAGGCAATCGAACCCGAGCTCGGGGATCGTTCGACACAAGGACAGGAAGTGGCAACCGATATCAAGAAAATGCCACGAAAAAATCCTTTCAAATTATAATTAAAAAGAATTTGAATGACTTATACAGGTAAACTAGTAATAATAGTAACCCATACTGGGCAAATTCGTGTGCTCTGACACTTCCGAACACCGGAAACCTGTTCAAGGTCACTCTTGGACTACAGCTAGGGCAATCCAAATGCAACTCCAGCCAGCAATAACAAGAAGAGCGAGAGTAGCCAAATAAATTTACGAGCATATCTTTCATTCATTGAATCACATGATATCCTATGAACTGCAATTTACTAAACCTGTTCACCGCGTAGAGCTACAGCGACAAGGGAAGATTGCCATTTCCCTCACCGGCAGAGAATATAACAGCTCCATACATATACTTCAAAAAACTCGGGATTTCCCCCGCTACTTTCCCCCTCGCTCCCTCTGCAGGTTGAAGAGTCAAAACGCATCCTTTTCAGTATCCACAATGCCGCAATCTCCGTAGTCAATTGAAGTACAAAGACCATCGGCACTCAAAGCCACCGAAGTATGTGCACGCATAATTGGTGATCGCTTTGGTCGCTCAGTTCTGTTGGGTATATACACATTAGGCCTGTGCTTGAATGCCCGACAAGACCTAGTGGGCGCCGTGCCAGAATGCGAGGTTGACATTACCTGAATCAACAAACAATGCTCACTAGATGTTTCCCCGGAGCAAACCTCACGGGCGAGACCTAATGTGGCACCGCTAAGTGCACATTGTGCTGGGTTCGGGATTTTGTCAAACGAGAATAATCGGAGCAAAAATCTCCGCCTTCCCCATCTAGCGCTAAACAAATGGAACAAAATGAAATGATTGCCTGCAGAGACAATAATTGCCCGAGGAACTGCCGCTGAAGCAGCTTCGTCACATCAAAAGCTTTTGCCAATAAGGTTGAAGCACAACTCGGTTTTGGTTTACAGAGTACTAGTGCTTCATGCTTCTCTATCACTAATGGTAATTGTTCACGATACCTCACCTCTACCTTCAGGCTGCTGATTGAAAGGGTAAAACAATAAGATTTTGAGCTGTTGTATTTCGGCAGCCTTCCACAAGGTAATTTGCTATCACCGAACAAAGTTTTCATAGAAGTAAGAGACTTCGGCGTTGCCTTTTGTAAACGACGACCCATGTACGAGTTTTCTTTGTGCTTTCTTATGTAATTAGACCTGCAACTAGAAGCCAATGTAAGTCCTCAATGAAAGTTCTCTTTGTTCCTAGGAGGCACTGCCTTCCTGCTCCACTGCGGCACCACATTCGCCTGCAGTATCCAGGAGGTGCTACACCTGAGATGTACGTTTTTGATTGTAGCTCAGTCCAAACAATCGCATACATCATTGAGCGTGGCACAAGAACATACACTGTTCACTGACTATAAATGTTTTTAATAATGCTTGTCCAATAGATAAGGAAGCGCTAGCAGGCTGGTACTCTTAGCCTGTGAGCCCAAAATTAGATTACTTGAACGTTTGGCTGGTTGGTGATAAGCCCGTAGCGATCCCAATGTATGTTTTGTACATCAACGAAACTTGTAAGTAAGGGTTGAGCTTGGTTCCACGCACTCCAAACACTTGTTAGTTAAAGAAGCCAATGTACTACAGGTTGAGCAGACCTGAATACAGAAACCAGGGCCCATGCCAAAAGGTGTAAAGCCAACGAAGTTCTGGGGTAAGCTGCTTGATATGATGTTTTTGTACTACTTTAAGCCACATTTATGTGCCAGTTGAGACCAGATTCCCT
Source organism: Cyclospora cayetanensis (assembly GCF_002999335.1). Classification (NCBI taxonomy): domain Eukaryota; phylum Apicomplexa; class Conoidasida; order Eucoccidiorida; family Eimeriidae; genus Cyclospora; species Cyclospora cayetanensis. The sequence continues at coordinate 27,944 of NW_020312058.1, read as the reverse complement.
CCACAAGTGTAACACTGGATAAATTTCGCCGCCCATACGTAAATTGCCAAGCCAGCGTATTGGACTGCTCGGTTCTGACTATAAGATTGTCTTCCTGCCACCCGGTAGCTCCATTGTGCATTTGCAACAGTCGATTGCAATTCCTTCTGCCGTCGTGCTATTGTTATGTGAGCTTTATATCTGCAGAATGCAGAAATTCTAGAAAGTGGATGTACTGAAATAATTAAGTTTGCTTTCTTCACCCTTTAGTTTCAGAATAATGTAGAAAACAAAAGACATACTAGTTCACGCGCATAATGATAGAAAAGAATCGCAACAGCAGTTAAAGTGTAATGCAATTACATACCGCGTGCCTAAAAATAATTTAGAAGCCACATTAGTCTTCAAAGATTGATAGAGGTCAGGATCAACAGCATGAATTTAGATCGCTAAAAAGCTCTTGCACGACTAGTACAAGGTCTTCGTTTCACACTTATTACCCAATATCAATGGGAAGATTATATCACGGAGTCCAGCCAGCCCTAAATCCATCGTGCACCTTTGTTGACCCACTATTATTGCTCTAATGACATTGTACGCTATCAAAGTACGTTTGGCTACAGGATCAAGGCACGAGGTTACAGCGTTTATAAGAATTCATGGGAACTCAAACCCAATGAGCAGTTGAGTCTGAATATATGCCTCGACCAATGTTGGGATTGTTAGCCATATTGAAGGGGGATAGCACCCTCTGTTTACAATAACAGTGACAATATAGGATACCTTTTAATCAGCCTATATGTCGCTTATCTTAATCTAGAAGCTTGGCCTAACCAATTAGGAGACGCGAAATTCGAAAGAAATTACAGATGGTTGGGTGTCCCTGAAAATAGTGAAAATAAATGAAAAGTCTCTATCTTTGCTAGTTTAGCGAAAACGTTACTTTAACAAGCTTCTCTTATACGCTTGTGGAGGCGTTTGGTGCTAAAAACTACCGAGGACTGCCAAGGTTGCCACACAATTGCAAAGGTAAGGTGGAGACGCTGAACGGTGGGACTGTTGAGGCGCGCGCAGACAAACTCTGCGTGAGGTCCCCCTTCTTGCTCACTTGAATTCCCTTTAATCCTTTTCAACCTCCTTCCTGCATTATTTTTCTTACGTGGACAGTCCCGCTTCATTTCGTTGCCGTTTTTCCCGACAGGCGACTGAGGCTGCATGGGGCGGTGCGGGTGGGTGCCTCTTGAAATTGCAGTACTTGTGAATTTGTTCATTAGAAGCGCTCTCACATCATACTCGCCATGAATCACAGGGTATACGGAGCAGGGTAAAGCGAATATGACTACGGGCGGCGATGGGGCCTCTGCGGCTCCTGCTGCGGAGTCCCCAGAGGCCCCTGCTGAACTCTCCCTGAGGCCTGATGCTGGCCCCTTCTTGTGTCCAGAGAGCGTTTACTACTGCGAGCTAATGCAGCGCAGCGCTGCGTGGATCCTCCTATTCAAGGGGGTGCGCTCAGCTGAGCAGGAAGCCCTGGAACTGGGCGCTGCCTGGATGGGCGCAGTAATTGAGCAAGTCGGACGACAGGCGCGCCTATTTGCAACTCTAAGGGGCACAGCTGCTGCTAATTACTGTGACATCAAGCAGGCTCTACGTTTTGTGTGTCCGTCGGCATACGCATTGCTCTTCGCTGCCGCAGTTGACCCAGTGGCGCCAAGGCCCCCAAAACAGCTTCCCCTCAAGACTGGGGGTCCCGCTATTGTAAGTTCAGAGGACTCCTGGCTAGTATATGATCTGATGGGACAAAACAGTAAGGAGCACGATGGCCCTTCTCCACCGGACAATGGACGCCAAAAGTTGCAGCATCAAAGGAGGCCCCCCCATGTGCCTGATTACTTACCCCGTTACCCCCCGCCACACCTTTACCAGCGCACAGAGACCCCTTGGGCTCTCGATCAGGACCCCCAAGTCGCAGACTTCAAGAGAAAGTACAGAAAATTGGAGCTACAACTCCAACTACCGCAGCTCCAGCTACCCGAACCACTCCCCCAAAACACACAGGCTGTCATGGCAGAAGCAAGCACAAGAGCAGAGGGGCTGTGGGGAATTCCCACTTCGAATGAAGTGCACCAACAGCAGGTGTTGCTGCAGAGCATGGAGCAACAGCAGGCAAAGCAACAGAATGCCGCAGTCGGCTATGCTCCAAGGAGACTGAGGAAGGCAGAACCAGGAATAGGGGACAGGCCAGCACAAGATTTGTATTTAGGGTAAAAGTCAGTTGTGTTTCGTAGTGAGGCAGCTCGAATGCTGCAATGAACGGATGTTTGACTGGCCAAATAGCTTAAAGGATGGGGTGGGGATGGGCGGTAGAATGCAGTTTCGGTGACTCTTTATGCAACTAGGTGGTCCTGAATGGACTGCAGAGCAGTCATCGTTCACCACTTTTAGGTGCTCGTAGACCTGGTGGCTCTTAACATAGCTGCTTCACCAATTCGCCCTTGGATTTTGTTTTTATTATCTTGAGTGTACGCCAACCTGGGTGGAGTAGCTGTACTTTATCGTTTTGGCAAGTTACGGGTCTTGATCCTTTACATACAGACTATGTGCTGCCACTATTACAATGTACCTGTATCGCTAGAAACCGATTAGAATCTCTAGCTTCTTAACCCCCTTTCTACATCATACAAAAGCACGAAAAATTCCGATCGGTAATCGTAGATATGTGCCATCGGGGGGACTGCCGCTACCCCTGGGTTTGCATCCCTGCTGCTGCTGTGACAGATGCTCCTGCGTTGTCTGTTGCGGCGTCGAGGGCGAACAGTCTATATTTGTTCTTCGCCCTGAGTCTGTGCTTGGTGCCCCAAGCCTCTGGAAGTTGGCCCAACATCCGAGCAGGCGTTCCTCCAAAGATACAAAAGGAAGGCACGATTGTGTCTGGGGGTAGCACGGAGTCTGGCAAGACCAGGGAAAAGTCCTTAAGAAGACACCTGTTGCCGATAACACAACGAGGTCCTATCTCAACACAGGCCCCCACGGACGCCGCCTGCACGACGGAGTCGTCCCCTATGATGCAGCAGTCTCCCACAGTCATCGGCACGTGCTGCACTTGCCCCTTGCTGCGGCAGCTGCAGGGCTGGAGCAACGTATTCCTTCCAACCCACACGAACCGGCCTAGTCGAAGTGACGCCAGGTCTCCCCGCAACACCACACCGTCGTTTAAAACCGAGGCCCCCGCAATGGTTATGTTTTGACTGCCAAACAGCAGAGTCTTGCGACTAACACGTGTACCCGATGCCGTGCTGATGAAGCCAGAAGGTCCATAGAACGTGGGCTGTTCCAATGTCAAAATACCCAGACGAAACGCGGCCAAGGGATCTTCTGCACGACTGCCATCCCGCGACGGCAAAGATTCTGCATTATCTCCTGTAGGAGGAAGCGCACCTGCGCTACCAAGACGCGTCATATCACAAGACAACCCTCGACGCTGATAAGATACGGGAAAAGCCATTGCTGTTTGGCATTCGTCGGACGGTAAATGTTAAATACGAGGGAGGCAAAGAGGAGATGTCCGTTATGGGTAGGCAGCACCTGATAGAGAGAGGGAGCACTGAGGGAGTGAGGAAAAGGGTAAATCAGGCGGTTGAGGAGAAAACAAGCGGCACTGCTGCTGAAGAGGTAAAACGGGCGGAGAAACCACAGATAGGAGGAAATTGAACATATGCCTACTTCATGCCACATAGGCTCCTCTTGCTCCACCTGAAAGAGCGCTTTATATATATTCTACTGTGTCGAAGCTCCATCCGCGGCGAAAAAAAAATGCTAACGACGTGTATAGGAATGCACTTCTCTGCACTCAAATTCGGCAGATTTGGGCATCTTGGATGTAGTCGAGGGTGCGTAGCGAAAAAGCACTCACTTAGAACAATATAATTTGGACAGAAATAAGAAAGAATAAATACAACGCCTGTCGCCTCCAGTTAGTCGTTAAGCACCAGGTGCGCTCCCTGAAGTGATTCACACACAAGAAGTTGCCTCCACTCGTGCTGTGCCTGCTCTCTCTAAACACAGCCGGATTATATGCAATATATATCGGTTCTGTGTTCACCATGAAGTGGACGGGAGGTGATTTTGAAGCAAATTCACTGGGGCCCCTTCAGAGCATGCGGAACGAGGCCCCAGACTTCTGCGGGGTCTAGGCTTGGAATGCCATGGTTTGCTTGATTGCTTGAATGAGGATGTGTTATTTTTATTGCTACCTTATTTATTCCTTCATAAATGCCCACAATATACATGGAAGACTTCTCAATGTAGTATTGTTTATCTTCCCGTTCGAACATTGAGCGGAGGACCTCGCTCTGAAATCCCTCCTACTTCTTCCTCTTCTCCCTTCTGTTTAAAGCAGAGATCCAATATACCGGACGCTTGCGTGCCTTCTACGTTCTCCAGTCTGTTTTTGTATAATCACTTCGAAAGGGACCCTCGCTATTGGCGCCCTGCCTGCTTCTTACTCCTTCGTTCCTTGATTCTTTATCGTATGGCCTTGAGGCCGGTTGCGCTTTTCTCGATTCTTTAGCTGGAGCGTGCGAGCAATGTATGGCTCCCTGTAGTTTCCCCTGTGAACCCTGCAGTAGCCCTAACCGGCCCTCTGCTGGCTAGGTTTGCCGGGAGGGCTGGTCCTGGTTGAAATCAATTTGTGCTTCTTCCAAATATGGAGACAGAACAGCATAACCGGCGCCACAGGGCAAAGCAGGCAGGTATTAAGGCCTCCCGCCAGGAGCGGCAGAAGAAAAAGAAAGCCCTGGGCGCCACAACAGACGACAAGCGGCACAACCCTAAGGCCTTCACTTTCAGTGGGGGAGTGGTCTCCGTGCAGCGAAGAGTACAGCATTCTCTCGACAAGGCGACGCTCAAGGAACATAAAGCTGTCGTTGATAAAACACCGGAAGTCGCACCCCCGTATACCGTCGTCGTTCAGGGGCCTCCAGGAGTGCGATACGAATTATTTGCTTCTTTAGTTGCTGCTGCCATGGAAACATTTATAAGGTTTATCAGTTGCCAGATACGCATGGCTACAACATTTTAGTATTCGTCGCGTCTTGAGGGCCGGTTATTGTTCCCATCGCAAGCTTTTGAAGAAGGTGATTTTATCGGTCAAATGTTTGGATACTGGGGCTTCGATGTGCTTTCAGGTCGGAAAATCTTTGTTAATTCGTTGTCTGGCTCGTCACTACGCGCGGAGGACTGTGGGGGCCTTGCGGGGGCCCGTGACTGTCGTGGCTTCAAAACAGCGGCGCCTCACATTCATTGAGTGTCCGAATGACGCGGCCGGCATGCTCGATGCAGCCAAGGTGGCGGATATAGCGCTGCTTCTTATTGACGCTCAGTACGGGTGAGATCGCATGGCTCTTAGCTCCTAAAGTGCTGTGGCTACCGCTTAATATCAATGCATGTTTTTTATTTGGCGAGCGGAGCATCTCGCATGGAATGACAATAGACAATTTCAGAGAATCGCCCGGCTGGTGTTCGTGTGCTTGCGACGCGGGTTACTCAGCATTACTGGATATGCAGGGTTTGCTGTGCGCATAAAATGGATAGCGCTACTATGCCGTCACTTCTTGAGACTGTTGTTGGTATTTACCTCTGGGTATATTTGCTGTTAAAAGCGTAAGGATTATCACAAGGCGTTGGGCTTTGTGTTTGCTTATTACAGGTTTGAAATGGAGACGTTCGAATTCATAAATATGATGCAGACACATGGGATGCCTCGTGTGCTGGGTGTACTGACACATTTGGACACGCTGAACAACAAACAGACCCTCAAGCGGCGGAAGAAGGAGTTGAAAAACCGTTTCTGGGCTGAGCTCTACGATGGTGCGAAGCTCTTTTTTCTCAGCGGCCTCAGGAACAGCAAATACCTTAACAGAGATGTTCTTAATCTTGCAAGATTCCTGTCTGTACAAAAGCTCAGGCCACTGCAGTGGCGCGCATCGCACCCTTATCTCCTCGCGCTCAAATCCGACGTCAGACAAGGATTTGGGGACGGCCAGCCCGTGGGCGGTAGCGCGCAGAGCGACATACAGCCGCAGCAGGAGCATCAGCTGCAAGATCAACATGAGGGCAGGATCTGTGTGGTTTACGGTTACGTTAGGGGGGCTGTACTGCGGGAGGGGCTGACAGTGCACATCCCCGGGGCAGGGGATTTCCCTGTGCTGTCTGTGTCCAAGTGCGAAGACCCCTGTCCGGCTCCCTGTGCAGAGTGAGGCCCATGGAGATAAGCTGGGAGAGCGTACATACGTCATGACATGCTCTTTTGAATTGAGGCAGCACGAAATCATGTCTTTTCCGAAAGTTGCCTATGTGCCTGTGCCGGTATCCTGTAGTTTCTGTCCACCCCGTTCAGGCGCACGTGGCTGCTCGAGACTTCTTTCTTTGCCCGGTATTGTCCTTGATTACGGGAGAAAAAACTCTAAAGCGGTATCTGCATTTTGCCTGTGCATTCATTTTGCGTGTCTTTTTAGGGAGAAAAACGAGACGCTCCCGCTCGCTGCATCAGCTGAAATAGCTCCTTTGGGAGGAGCTACCGCTGAAGGAACTGAAGGCACTCTCACAAAGCGCAGGAGGTCGCGAGCAGCACGGGCTCTGAAGGAGAAAGAGCGCTGTATATATGCACCGGACTGCGACATAGGGGGCATGCGGATAGACGATGATGCGATGTACATACACCTCCCTGACACTAAGGTAGGCCCTGCTGCGTGTTCCGCACCCAAAGCCCATCTTTTGGAGTGTATTGAAGAGTATAGCTTCTTTTTTACTTGGGGTGATTAGTGCTTCTGTTGCTTTTTGCTGTACGACGTTATTAGCGTCTGTGACTTTGAGCTGTTTTGCGTGGGGGTTTAACATGCACGGGCAACCACAGGTTGGATTTACACCCAAAGCACAACTCATAAAGGAGGGAAAAGATGAAGTCAATAGTGAAGGAACAAGCAGCGACAGTGAGAGCGAGGCCTCTGAAAGTGATGAGGAAGCGTCCGGCTCTTCTGCTACTACCGAAAGCAGCAGTTCAGACACCGAAACAGAGGAAGAGGCTGAAAAGGAGTTGGAGCCAGCGATTAAGATGGTGCGGGAGCTGCAAGGGGCGGAACAGCAACTGAGCCTGCAGCTCCAGTCACAGCAAATGCAGTTGCTCGACTCATCCACACGGTGTATAGACAGGTCAGTACCACCGCCCCGACGTGTAGTAGAGACGGAGGCCTCTACGGATCAGCCGGGCCATTTGTTCTTCGACGGAGATCCAGAGGAACTAGAGGAGGAACGTTGGGCTGTTGCAGAAACAGACACTGACACTGATGGCTCCTCGGATATAGACGAGCCAAGGGGCACAGGAGACCGTGTGCTGCAGCATCTGAGCGGTTCAAGAGCGACTCGGAATTCCCTGGCAGATGTTGTGTATGGGCACCCGGAGCAGGGTAACGGGGCTTACAATACCGACAGCAGAATCAAGAGTGGGGCCCGCCCTGAAGGGCAGCTTTCTCTCTTTGAGGACTCTGACGGCAGCACCTCCGGGTCGGAGGATAAAGAGATCATGGAGTCCGCTGCACAGAAACGAGGAGTCCACCGCAATCATGTGCTCTTTGGTAACCTACCTCTCCCTGCAACGGCCTCTGGCCTTAGCGCAGAGTTTGAATGGGGGGACAGCCCCTCAGAAGAAGCCGCGGCTATCTACAAGGCTCTCGGGTTCGAGTCAGAAGATCACGGCGGGATTGAGTCTTTTTGGACTCCGGATTTTATGCAAGCGCTTAAGGTCAGTCAGGTCTTTCTGCTCAATCTTTTGCTGATCTGTATTCTATTTGTGTCGAAGCGCCTTGTTTGGATATTGCTGCTTAGGGTTTGTCTTGTGTTACGGCGAGCAGTTGTCGCTCTTATTGGGTCCAATATATTAGCCACTCTGTTGCGGTGAAACCTATTGCTGTCCTGTAACCGTAGAGGCGCTTCTTCATAACCGGGGGATGGTTGGAGCTGGAGCAGGCAAAGGAAGCGACCAAGGAGGACTCGACAAGTGCAGAGGAAGTCACAGAGGAGCAGCAAAGGGCCGAAAGTACGGTTATTCTATGGAAAACAATTGCATTTTGTCGGCAGGGCTTCTAGTCTCCTTGCATGCCGTGTGACTTTGTCTACCGCCCCTTTTGCCTGTGCTTAGAGGGGGTTATTCTCAGCACAGCTCAGTGCATGCCGTGTGTGGCTGCTTTTATACAGAGGAGGCGCAGCAGCAGGAGGGCCTGAAGGCAGCAATCAAGGCATTTAAGGGATCGGAGGAAACCCTGGGAGGTTTTCCCATTGGCACATATGTAAAGATTTGCATCGCAAACCTTCCAATTCAGTGGCTGGAGGGTCTTAGCTTATCACGTCCACTTGTTCTAGGGGGTCTGAACGCCGGAGAGCTTCAGTGCACCTTTATGCAGGTACATCTGCTCGGTAGGCGACGTATGTATACGTACTTCTCAGTAAAGTTTTCGCCAAGGCCTTTCGGGTCCGGAACTCAGCCTTATTAAATACGAAAGTGTCCGTCATATTGCATTGCCAGCAGATTGAAATTTCTTTGTCTCAATTGAGTGCTTTTGCAGCTCCGGCTGAGGAAGCACCGCTGGGCCCCGAGGATCTTGAAGAGTAGTGACCCACTCCTGTTCAGCGCTGGATGGCGGCGTTTCCAATCCCTACCCATTTACGCGATGGAAGATCGTGGAGAAACGAGGTGCGTTTACGGGAAGCCGTGGGGTCGCCAGTTAAGCGTACTATGGTGCGTTACTTGGTCCGATCTGTAAGGTTATACGGCTGCGGAGGTAGTTGATGCAGGCTGTCTGCGGGGTGTGGAGTTTGGTTGAGGCTTTGGATGAGATTATTGTGCCTTGGTGGTGTGGCTCTTTTTGATCCTTGGCTATGTTACGTTGCAGAGTGAAGTACTTAAAATACACGCCGGAGCATTTGCACTGCCTGGCGTACATTTACGCTCCGGCTCTACCACCGTCAACTCCTCTGCTAGCCATCAGCGACTTCCGGGCCGTCGCGAGTTACCGAATTGCGGCATCTGGAGTTGCCCTGCAGATGACACCGGAACCGAAGATCCAGAAGAAACTGAAACTCATAGGAGAGGCAAAGAATGTATTTAAAAACACTGCGTTTATCAAGGGCATGTTTAACTCCGACCTAGAAGTCAACAGATGCATCAGTAAGCAAAAGAGTTAAGGGGTAAAGTATTTTTCACTGCATATATATCTATACTTTACCGATTTGTTCAAGCATGTGGTGGCACATTAACAGTATACTTAGATAGATGCATGTGCATTTGTGAGTGTTGACGTAATGCCGCCTTTCCTGTACAGTTGTTTGTGACTTGTTCGGGAAGCTCTATACTTGGTCGCTTTCCTCATAGTTCATACGTTTCTCGACTTTGTGGTGCAACGGGTATGGTTTTACAGGTGCTAAGATACAGACAGCGTCTGGCATTAGGGGTCAGATAAAAAAAGCTGTGGGGATGGATGGCACATTCCGCGCTTCTTTCGAGGATAAAATTCTTATGTCAGATCTGATAATCTGTAAGACATGGATCAAGGTAAGCCGCATCCAAATACATTCTGTTTTCCTGTGTTGCATGTGTATCTGCTTGCTTGTATTCATGGATCTGCGTAGAAGAAATGCTTACAGCCTTGAATTACTGAATTTCGGTACAACTGTGTAAGGTCTAGCCTAATTTGTGCTTACGCGCATGTATAAACCAGCTGGTTGATGACGGAGGACTCAGGGGCGCCTCTTGTGATTCTGTTGCGGTTCTTCCACAGGTGTCGCCCCGGCCATTCTTTAACCCAGTGCTCGATGTGCCAGCGTGGAGACGTTTGAGGAGTCATGCGGAAATCCGGCAGGCAAAGCAGCTGCCTCTTCCATATAAGGATGCTAACTTGCTGCCGTATGGGGGTCCCACCAGAGTGCAACGCAAGTTTAACCCAATCAAAATACCCAAACAGCTCGCTATGAAGCTGCCGTTCCACGCAAGACCCAAGGCAAGCCCTGATGCTGTTGTTGCTGTGGCTATTACAAGTGCTGTTTTTATTGCCGTCGTTAGTACTGCCGTACAACCTTCTTTTGTAACGCCGGAGCGTGTCATGTATTGCTCTGCACGTGTGCTCGTACACTGAGTGTTCAAATGTATATAGCGTGATGTGTGGCCATGAAAGCGCACTGTGGATGTTTGTTTCGGTCTTTTATCCAGCCCTTCTATGCCTTAAACTCTTCTATTCCTGCATGGTTGCTGCAAACCTTAATGTCTTTCACGGGTTATATTCTCTGCTCCGCTAGAGGTGTTTTCGTAGTCCTTCAGACTTATTCTGTATTGTGTGCAATGTGTTTCATGTCTGTTTTATCCTTTCCGCAGTTGCAACCAGTCGTGTCTCGGCTTAAAAAGCTGAGAGGGAAAAAATTACAGGAAGAGAAGGATATGCAAAAGCCCTTGGTATCGGCGTACGACAAACGAGTGGCCGCCCTGTTACAGCGGCTGCAGACCATTAGGAACGCGAGGGAGGAGCAACGAAGAGAGAAACAACAAGAAAAGCTGAAGATAAAAATGCAGAAGAATGCTAAAGTGGAAAAAGAAAAGATGCGAAAACAAACGGAAATTCGGAAGAAAAGATATGTTAAGCAGGGCAAGGTGGAACTCGGAATGAGAAAGAAGCTCAGACTGGACGCAAATCAAGACGATTAATGCCCCTATAGTCAACTTCATGCACAAAGAATTTACCGCATAGCTGTGTTCAGAGCCTCTACAGTGCCTGTCTGTTATTTTATGCAGAATGTTGTTCAAGAGTAGCGCAACAGAGCGCCTAGCCCCTATGCGTGTAGACAGGCGCATATCGACTGTCCCCTGATCAAGGATAGCATCACTAGGTTCACATTTGATTAGTAGTGCTAGAAAATACGGCTCGGGTTCTGGTTGGTGAAGTTCCTCATAGCTGTTACATCCATGGAAAGGTCTTGTGAAGGTCAGGTGTTTTTTGGCACTATTAAGCCTTTTTCGTGGCTGGCAACCTCGTGTCTGAGCACTCTTTAATTGTTTCTTCCTGAAGTAGTACTAACTTTTAAAACAGTAGCTAACTTTAGAAACAGTGGAGAGCTTACTAAATACCTTTTTTTGTAGGCTACAGAGCCAGCATTTGAGTGGCCTAGGTATATATTTGAGTAAGGTGGCACAGGAGAGCTTGTAAGCGGTCTCTACAGGGGTTCTAGCTTTTAAAAGGATGGACCGTATTAATTGACAATGTAGGCGTGACAAAGGGCCTCATGGAGTGAAGGGAGGGTCATTTTACGAAAAAGTATGGAAAATGGTTTGGAGGAAGAGGGGAAATTTTAGAGCCAAGGGTTCTCACTGTCATCCAATACAAAGATGGGAATCGCGGGAGAAGATCCTCCGCCACTTGGATCCTGCGCTACAAAGGCTTTATTCATGGTGCATGCCTCCTTACTCTCCGGTGGCTGCTTCGGATGCCGCTGTTGGTGGGGTCTGGCTGCCCCAGAAGATCCATAAGCAGTTGAGAGGGGGAGCATGAATGTCTCCGCACCTCTGGGCTTCGGTACCATTCCTTGGGTACACATACCCTCGTTTTTCTCAAATCGAGAGGGGCTGGAGGGGGCGGGCACGCCCAACGGGGTGTTGCTACCTCCTGCTGTTTCTGCAGGCGCATTGTTGCCGGGACCCCTTGGTCGCAAAAAGAATGAGGGTCCTTGCGACCCCAGGGGATCCGCGAGGGCCTCCTCTAAACTAAGGTGCTGCAACAAAGCTGCCTGGGAGCCTACTCCCACCTGGGCGTGGCTTCCGCTGCCAACAGCAGCGCCGCTGCGGGCAGCAAGAGCCGCATGGAACTGCACGTCCTGCTGCGCCAGCTGCTGTCCTAATTCCTTTATGTGCTGCTCGTAATGGCCTCGTAGTGTTGCGAGGCGCTCCCCCGCGTCAGCTGAACTCTAAGGCAGCATAAGACCAAGCAGCACCAAGCATGGATAGTCAGAATCATGGGACCTCCATGACTGTGCAGAAGAGTTTCTGTGGAATGCTGTAAACAAATGCGCTGAGGTAGGAAGTCAAGGGGAGTGCGGGTAGTGTTCTCGCAGGTTCGTAGAATCCAGCGAACCTTTTCTAGCACTTTGACCTCAGCCTCGAGCTGTCTGATTCTCTGGAGGGCTGCATCAAGCTGCAGGGCGAAACAGCGAGACACAGCATCACAAACATCCCTAGCTCTAAGTCAGTTTTTTTTCTGACTCATCAGTTCTCTCTCCGTGCCTCTGTCCCTGCGGTGTTTCCTTTCGCAAAGCCTATTCCTGCGTCGTGTCCTCTCCATATCTGAATGAGCCTTTTCTTACATAACTTCGCCCATGTCGTGTTAGTGGAGCAAACATCTACTCACCTCCGTCGCCGCTCCCTTGAGCAACGCAGCAAGTAGAAGACTGTCCATGCGGGCGGCTTGCAATTCACGGTCTAAGTGGGCGATGAGGGCCTCTGGTGATGTATCTCCTTTGTTTGCTCCCCTCTGCAAGACGCGTAGTTTCCATTTGATCTCAATAGAAATAAATAAGGAACCACCTGTGGGTGGCATGCTATACCCATAACCGCCAAATCCTTTTAGACAGAATACATTCCTCAGCAGCCTCTATCTCACCTCCATTTCAAGTAAAGTGGAGCGTGTTGCGTCTGAGCCACAACCCTCTCCGGAGCATCCTATGGGCTGGTCATCACCTGGAGCGAATCCCAAGACGTGCAAACTTTCACTGCCACAACTAGCTGTATTACTTGTTTATGAGCTCTTATTTTGTCAAAAGGCTGTCCTGTATTTTGTATGTGTGCCACTCTACTATGGGCCTCCCCGCTTCTCATTCTCACTGACCTTTAAGAGGCGAGCCTCGCTTGCCTGAAGTTTCTGCAAATGCTACGACGGGAGTGGGCCCCCCGCTATCTTCCATCACATGGGGCTCCGTAGAATGCTGCGACTGATGGCTTCCTGTTTTTCGGCTGTTTAGTATAGCTGGATCAACAGCCTTTGAAGAAGGGTTTTTGTAGAGCCCTTCATTTGTTGCCCTTGAAGGCGCATGGCTGGCGTTGCACAGGGCGATGGATCGGGGGCCCCCGCATGCGACGCTGGATACCCCTTTTCCTCTCAGTAAACGAAGAGGAGTGGGAGCATTGGGAGGGACAGAGGGATCCCCGTGGCCCACGGCCTAAGGACATAGCGGAATGCGCAGAACCAACACAGTTTTACGAACGGCATATGCCTAATGCCTAATACGAGAGGCCGCATACGCCTGACAACTCCAGCAGAAACGGTGGGGAGATGTCAAAAGGCAACGGCAGGTGCATCTGATTCACAAATTCGGTTACAGGGATCAGCTTTGGCGATAAATGCAAAAACAAAGAGGATTGACGTCAATAAAGCGCGGCCTTGGAAGCAAAAAGCAAAGCGCGCAAAGAAAAACGTGTACCAGCTAGCTCCTTGGATTGAGTCTACCCATCACAACATTGAGAAGAATGTATACAGCCAAAATTATCTCGAAGTATGCAGGTACATCACTAAGCGTTCCTACAAATATACAGATACGGAAGAGCTAGACGGCCGCATACGTAAATGTTAAGTTACTGCTGTACCTGCACCGTTAGCGAATAACGATGCAGCTCCACAAAGAAACACTGCAGTCTCAATAACTCATTCTTACTGCTGCTCCCTATTGTCTGTGTCTATGGGGGATGTGGGAAAAACTCACGCGGGAAGTGCCCCAGGCCCAGATGTCCCCTGTAGAAAAAGACAGCAGTTGAGAAGCAGGAATGCAGGAAACATAGTGTGAAAGAGGCGTACAGCCAGGCGCTCAACAAATAAACATATGGAGGGGGAAAATCTAGCAAGAGATCACACTCTTGAAGCCTGGAAAGAAGGCTTAAAGAACGACAAACAACAAGAGACACAAGGGGTAAACTGGGCCAAATGCAACCGCATATACATGTAAAGGAGAAAACCAACAATCGTACATATAAAAGGCAACGGAGATACACGCGGGGAAAGGATAGAGAACGCCGGAAGATCAGATTCCTACACAGGAGTACCCGAATTCAGAACGCAGACTGTATGCCTCTCCCCGCATGCGACCCGATGGACAAAAAACCCAACGAGAGCTTCCACTCGGCGGGGCAGTGGCTGGTCGGCTTCTCCGCTCTGTTCGTGTCCCAGCTGCACCAGACGAGCCACATACACAACCAGAGCAAAAATACAAATTACTGATTTGTCGCTAATCGTTCAGCATGCATATTAGGCAGCCCCCTACAGAAACGACAGAGCCAGATGCTTGGAGTGCATCTGCAGCATGGAAAATGGCCTCATACACGGAGTTCCGTTAAGGGATCCACGCCATAGAGAGCGAGCTACTCCGACCAAGGAATTAGGCACATAAGGTTGGTGGGCATGTATAGGACATGCATTGTTCTAAATGTTAAAAGGGCTCTGGTGGGCTAGGAGGGAGAGACTGACGCGCCTCCCCTGACCCCAGGTATACAGCTCTCCATCTGTGGTGGTGCAGGCGCTGTGATGAGTCCCAAGGGCCACAGAAGAAACCATCTGTAGCAGCAGAAAACAGACCGGCATAGAAAATGCGATGCACCAGCGTAGGGGTATTTAAAGCTGAAGTGCTCTCGAAATATTTAGTGGCATCTCCACTGCTCAAGTCTCTCATCTATTGTACGCCTTTGCCGCTATCGCAGCTGTTTTTTCTCCTGAAAGCTTGCAGCAAAAGCAAATCAAGCCGCTGCGATGTCGAAGCTATAAGGAAGGGTTCCTCCAAATGGATTACTTGGGGCAAAAGGCTGCAAGTCCTTTGGACGCGAGAACCTTTACTAAGAGGCGTCTCCCTAAAGGTAACACTGTCTTGCACCAGACTATCCTAAGTCTCTAATGTCCCCGAAATAAGCATGTCCTTAGCTCTCCTGAGAGCCTATCTCCACAGAGCCTTCAACTCTAACAACGGTTGCACCAAGGCAAAGTACCTTTCCCACCAAAGGACCCCCCACTTTTGAAGGCTTCAGGACGGAGGAATGGGAGACGAGACCCAGCTTCCCAAAGGCTGCACCTCCCCAAGTGTATAGGCACCCCGGCGAAGCAATGCAGGCTGGACACACCAGCAACGGAACACACAGCTTGCAGGCACATCAAAAGGCAAGCAGCAGAACTAGGCGTCGAAGCAACTGGAATTCTCTGTGTTCCGCTCTCATGCTTAGGCTTCGATTGCCTGAAAGAGCCTCACCTGTATGATGGCCTCCGCAGGCAACAGCTGTGAGGACAAGGCCCTCAAGCCCCTGTACTTTTTCCGGCTGAGAATCACCCACGTCAAGTGGTATTACAATCACTACATAATGGTTCTATCCAGTATGGTCCTTGGAAAGATTGAGATGGCGGAATACGCCCAGTTCACTGCAGATGCAATGTGTGTGGGAGGGCGATCAGGTGAAGGGCAGTAGCCCCAGGCGAAACTCACCGTGTGGCGATCGTCCTCGTCTCCCACACCTGGCACTCATACGCTCGGGTGAATCAGAATGATACAAAGAACACGTAATTCTCTCTAACTACAAGTTGTACCCCTGGCAGAGACTCGTTCGTCAAGAATAACAGCAGAAACAGAAGCTGCTATTGTGAAGGCTCACCAAGGCGGCCGGACAGACCAAGGCCGCAGGTGTACAGTGCGGTTCCATCTCCGCTAACAACGAGGAACGCCGTGTGGAAGCCTCCGCAAGATACGTCAGTGACACTTTTCCTTGCAAGGGCCTTTACATGCTGAGGCACGGAGACTACTTGCCGAGTATAGGCCAGGTCTTCCTCCCCCAGGAAAGTTCCACCTTGTGGCAGATTTAAACCACCCAGACCCAGTCTGCCATGCAGAGCGCATCCCCATGTGAACGCGGAGCCATCGTGAAGCACGCAGGCTGTATGTTGAAACCCACAAGAGACCTGCGGTAAGACAGTCGAGGTCATGATACAGCAAAATCATGAAAAGCTCAAAATTAGCGGTGACAAACTTTCTTGGGGCTCTTGACCTCTAGTAGACAAGCGACAAACTGCAGTAGGAGGCCAAAACATACCGCTTGAACTAATTTGCCTTGCACAGGCCTCAGAATCTTGGGGCAGACGACATCTGCACAGTCTCCCAGACCGAGCTGGCCCTGTGCACCTGCCCCCCAAACAAAAATATCCCCGGTCTGGACGAGACAGGCAAAATGCTTGCCACCTGCAGCGACAGCTCTCACCCCAGTGGCCTTGAGCCCATCTACCAGACGGAGCTGAAGATTAGAGATTGCGGAGCCGACTCCCTGATTGGGAAGTGCTGTGGGTGACAAGCCAACAGAAGGGTTCTCAAAGGCGTCTGGAGAGCTTCCATCCCAGCCTGTGTCCTCAGATTCCTAAAACACCCACAAAGATACAGGCTCACGTCTTTATATAAAAGAGATCATGAGGATCTGCTGCACTATCCATGATCTAGAGAGAAGACTTGGAATTGAGTGCTTCAGGAGGTCCGTCCTCTAGGGTTTCAGGTTCTGTCCTAGATATCGGGCACAAAGCAGGACATACCATTGGTCCCCAAACCACAACGCCGGACTTGGTGGCTGACTGGCCCATGCTGTCACTGGAGGTCTGGAGCTACTGTACCCCTGTAACTCCAACTAGGTGTGCTGAGAAGTTGGAACAAAGTAATACCAAAGGGATAGGTACTGCTCACGCAGCGGTTCTGCTTGTGGGCGAGAGTGGCAGCATACAGTCTCCCATCCCATGCGCATACGCACGTCATGCCAAACAAGTGGGAGCTTGAAGGGAGCCGGTATGCCTCGCAAGTGCGTAGCCCAAAATGGCAGCCAACGCACTGCTGTGCACTGCCGGAGCCCCTTGTGGGCTGCCTTATTCAATAAGGACAATTGACAAGCAATGAATAATACAGGTAGTGTCTGACTTTGATCCAGGTGAAAGAATCACTCAGAGAGCTGTTGTATGCAGGAGGCGGAGCGGCCTGGCTACGCAGGCATTAAAACAAACGCTCAGTGGCCCGCAGCGTCAGGAAGCAATACAGCTGCCTCAGAATCTTAAAAGAAGTAATATCACATGTCGCACAGTCTTGCACTTCAAAGGAGTAGTGTTTAAAGAATTGTGGCTTGAAGTGAAGCTACGCTAGAATGGTCGCCTCATAAACCATATCGCACAAAGTGGGACTTTCGGTGGAAGGACGCCCATGTCCTTAGCGAAACAGTACCGCGTTAGCTCATTTCCCAGTCTTTGAGCTCGTTTCAGACTAGAAAAATGCACTAAACTCTCACAGGGATGTCTCAGGGTGCTCAAAAGATTTTGTGTTCTACCTTCCTTGGTAATGCTGGTTAAGGCTCCGCCGACGTGCAATGACGTGGGCCAGTCTACCCATAAACAGATTTTCCTACATGTATGACATTAATTAAGCTGTCGCTCAGTTTTTCCTTTTGGCTTTATCTTAAATTCATGGATGTCCTCGCGTGGCTACTTTCGCTCTGTACGCAGAGCTCAGAGAGCTTCTCCCACAATAGGGATATTTATTGAATTTGCTCTAGTACTGACTATACTAATTGCCATGGCACCATCTTCTAGCTGTTATGGCAGCGGGGTAGACAAAGCCCTATCATAGAAATGAATTTTCTGTTACTATGCCGTAGGCTACTGCTGCGGTACATGCAGCATCTCCGTGGGAAGACACAAACCCCAGGACTTAATAAAACCTAGAGAAAATTAATAGGTATCTTTTTAAGGTAGCACCGTGAATCCACTGCCCTTGCCCATCAGGCTTTTATGTAAGGGGAATGAGACAGGATGCAGTCTACCCACCGCCCTGTGTAGTTGCCTAAGGTAGACTGCGACACTGTGTGCTACACTAGTTCTATTTGACTAAAAATTATCAGAGCATTGACGTATTTGCTTGTCTGCCCTTACTCCTTGTATATGCAGGGTAGCCTTCGCATTCTACCAGAAGATGCAACGTTGTTTGCGCGTGGGCAGGTTGCTATGAATGCTCAAAGCTCTTGAAGGGTGCAAGTACGCACAAACAAGCTGGTTATGAGCCGAAATGCTCGTAAATGTTAGGATCACTGTCAGCGGAGGGAGGAAGTCCTTTTACTTAACATGTAATAACCCTCTGTTAGCCGTGCAATAAGTCTTGAGTTAAGTGTCTTCGTGCGGAGATCCCAGATAAAGTACTACAGCTGGCAGTACTGTAAGGCTGGATGCAGCGTTTCTCCCTCACCTACTGGCTGTGCATCAACTGGATATCAGGTCTCCGTACGACAGTTTTCTGTTGATTACTTACGTAGCCGGCAATTTAGTGAGCTGGTGTTTGCTAGAATCGGTACACAAACTCTATGGCGAGGGACGCTCACGGTGGCTGCACTTCTATTGGGCGGACAAAGGCTGGCCTAGAAGCTGATGTCAACGCAGTAGCACAGCTGGTAGGCAGGCATGGCTTGTGAGCCAACAGAATGCGTGTGTGTGCACTGATGCAGTTATGCTACCCAAGAAGATTCAGTACGGCCATCAGCATGGGGCAACCACTCGAAGCCCTCATGAGCCGGTTGAAGCTGTATCTCACTCTACTCTCCACTGATGTAGAGTAATGAGTGCTCCTTGCGGAATGCGTACTGGAGGGAGAAGCACTGTAAAAGTGGCTCAATTCATCTCGAGGAACTAGTCTGCCTGCAACAATCACTGCAGTTCAAGCCTTCATGCAAGCCCAGACTCAGTATTTTATGTCGAGATCAGCTCAGCAGCAAGCTCTGAGAGGATTGAGAAGGATAAAACCAGTGCGATGTATCGATGGACTCGTGAACCAAATACCCTGAAACTTGATTTACAGCAGCCACGGCAGCTAACGGACAGCTACTTTTAACAAATATTTTTGTTGGGTGTACCTAAAGGGTCACACCAAGTGGCTGGAGGATGAGCAGCAGCTAAGCAATTTAAAATCTGTGCGACCGGTTTGACTTTTACGAAGGATCCACTACTGTGGTTTTCAGCAGCAAATCAGCGCAGCTAACGAGATAAATTGGGCTTTCAAATCTGTAGACGTAGGTCCGATGTCAACCGGTCATAGCCTGCAGTCCAGAACCAAAAAAAAAGAAATTTAGAAAGAGCTTGCGGCATCAAGCAGACCAATTATCTGTCCAACTACGTACCTGATTCGACAATGGGAGATTGGGACATATAGGCCGGAACTGGAAAAGCGTGAAAATCATGAAAAAGCTTCAACACAACGGCTGGACTGTGAGAGCAGGCTGCTCAGCAAGCAAAGACGACGCATCACGTGTACGAAAAGCATCCAAGATAGGCTGCGGTGCACGTTGCGCCCCCGTCAGGGATCCATTCCGGGTCAATCCTGGGTGGATACCGGATGACAAGCTGAAAAAGCCAAGTGCAGGAGTAGCCAGGCACCTTTGGTAATAACCCAAAGTTATTCCCAGATAAGGACGGAAGGTGGCGCATGAGCGTTGATGTTACTTTCTCCAACTATATCACAGTGGACCCGGATCTGCCAACGCCCATAGTAACGAATTGCTTGACACACTTCACATATCAATAGTTTGCTCGACTTTTGACATTGTAGGCGCCCTCTCACAAATCCAGGTTAACTTAAATGGCAGGTATACAATGGCTTTCCAGGCTCACACTTGCAGGGGTGTTGCGAAGTTATCTTTCTACCGAAAGCCATTAGCAGTTTTGCTTGGAACGCTGGTCCCTTAACTGACCAGCTTATCAGCACACAGATGAGCTTAATCCGCAGCAAAGACGCATCTCAGCCGCAGCACTACATTTCCGAAACTCGTGCTGCCCAGGTATGGGCCTCATTTCTTCCTTCGAAGAGACTTTGGCACCCTATGTGTCCTTGTTCTCCCCCAACATACTGCAAAACCTCCGAAGCTTGAAATTGTTGGTCGTTGTCTTATCACCTCACCGACACAGAGCAGCTCTATCTGATGAGGGAAAAGGAATACAACGCGGTGTGGTGGTGGGTGCATGATGCGGGTATATTTATGTGAAATCCAGTTTACTCTCTAGACTAAGCATCAGTCTTAGAAGTACCTTCCAAAGAATTTTCTGAACGGTGAGAAACGTAGAGCTTGTCAGCTTGGGCGCCTCCTGCAGCTTGACTTTACGTTGGAGCATGCTGAAAGTATGGTCGGAAATGCGCGCTCGCAATGCCCAAGCGCTTCACTATTGTGAACCTTAATTGTCCTCATCTGTAATGATTGCCGGGTGCCATAGAGATTGCGTATATCGCATGTTTTTGACACCCATGCATCCGATACTACTGCCAGACTCCATACTGCCAAAATGGTGAAGCACTACCACGATTTCGATGACACGCTGCAGCTTAAAGCATAGCGGAAACTGCGGTTTTTCACAGCGGCTTTGCTCCTCAGTGCTGTTTTGCGTAAAGCGGTCGTGTTTCTTCACATCCTGGTGAGAGGCGCACTGAGAGTAGAAAATTTTTACCGCTCCTCCCGGTGGCCACGGAAGCTTCCCTCCCCAGAGAAGTATGCATTATCATGACAGGAATCTAAGCCGCAGAATTCTCCAAAAACTCCATCTGGCATAGCCCTTCGCTTCCTGAAAGGTTTTGGAATGTTCAAAGAATGTACTTCATTGTTGCACTGACTACGGCCAAGAAGCAGTATAGCATGTACACTGTTGTATGTTAACCTCAAGAAATATGCTCATTTCACCCCTTGTTCCAGCTCTGTCATTATCCGTAACTCATCTTTGGAAGTACCATGGAATGGCCAAAAGCATCGCCACGGATGAAGACCCAAAGTTTGTCATTCCGTTCTGGCGTGCCTTGATGACCTGACCAAGCACTGACAGTAAGAATTGCTGCGGACAACCCTGAGTCAGATGGGGACGCACAACGCCCTAACCGAATGCTATTGCACTGTTTGTGACGTTGAGCTAACAAAAGTCTAAACGATTGAATTTGGCCTCTTTTTCATGCTCACTACATATATAATACAAGACTAGGCGCATCTTTTCTTTGCTTTCCCGCATCCCTGCTCTACAACTGAGGAGCTCCGCGTCAATTTGGCACCAGGTCTTGAGATTTGAAGTCAGTAGCCACCCTTGCCCACAGAGGGACCCATAGAACAACTAGGCAGTGCGTAAGAGTGAGAGACGAGCACGGAATAGCGGCGGTCAGCTGTGCAGATCGACCGTAGAGATTCGGTCTTGGCGAGTCCGTAGGCTTTACGAGGTGTAGCCGAAACTAACCAGACAAAGGAGTGAGTCGCCAGGTGACTAGGAGCATTTTTAATTTCCCATAAAACAATGCTGCTTCTCACTCTGTGAGTTTCCCTCAAGGGAAGAAATCCCACAAACGCTAGCGATATTTTTCTCTTAATAGTGTTTCACAGCTCGTGTTATTTAGGCAGGCTTTGCGACGCAGGCAAGGAAGTAGTGTGGAGGCGGAAGTTTCAAAAGGAACTGATGAAGTGCTGGAGTCTAGCGCCAAGGGCGGGGGTTTGTAGTGAAACGGGGAGAAGACCGCCAACTTCATTGATTGACGGAAAAGAATATACAGGTTTTATTGCCTGCAGGAGAACGCGTGGCTTTGATTAACAATGCTAGTCATCATGGGCAGCAATCGTCAAGTTCTTTGTAATTGTCCTTCCCCCCAACATGCTTTGCCTGCAGTGGCTACCTTTATCTATCATCATTGCTGTAGAAGTCCCCAAACTCGATTGCTCAGATGATCTCTACACTCGTATTCGGGGGCTTCTTTTGGGACTTCGCAGTCCACTATGCTGCATACATCGGCATCAGTTGCATGCAGCCATTGCTCCAAAAGGCGCCCAAGCACTGTTGAACTACTGTTTTTTTGAATTTTCTTCCCACATTTTTCATGTTCTTGGTTATATTATAGCAGGAGGCTCACATATTTCAGGCTTCAATAACTAAGAGCCATTGAGTCGCCCCGGTCGTGTTGGTGGATTCATCGTTCGTTGCTAGCTAGCGCGCGTCTCTTTCTGTTGATTCAGCTTTACTTGTTGATTCACACTTAACGTTTCCGATTAGCAATATTCTACGCGTTTGTGCCCGCCTGGTGAGTGGCAATGGGTCGGGAACTGTGCCACCGTTCTGCATCCAGCAAGGCTTTATAGAGGAGTACGGAGCACAGTGCAATGGGGGGGACACTCTAGGGAGCTTGGCTACACGTGTCACTGTCCACTACTTTCCTTATTCTCAACAAATGATCAATAAAGAATTGAGTAGTTGAAAACTGATTCTACGCCTCATTTGTTGCAGAGTAGCGCTTGCTCGATACTAAGAGACCAACGTTATCTGCGCCAGCGCTAGATGCTCTTTGCAACTGAATGTAAATGCTCAGTGCTACTACGAAAACCCTAGCTGACGTTTGCTTTTCGTATAGGAACTTTGAGGGGTGAGTACAAGGAGATGTAGAAGTATTTCTTGTGAAGCAGTCAACATCATTCTGTTGGGCTTCTACTGAGTCTAGAGCTTCTCTCTATGGAACAATAGGTCAAGCGTTCCACAATAGAAGCTTGATAGTAACGATCTTATTTGTGGTTCCCTATCGAGTAAGGACGCTGAGCATCTCCACCGCCTTTGAGAGCAAAATTCGTTTGGCTCCATCCTAGGGCGTGCACTGTTAAAACAAATCTGTGGCTTCTTCACCGCCAGCCCTTGCTCTCTTTAGCCCTCCTGCAAGTGCGAGTTTTATGAACCATGCTACAGCTGGAACGGGAAGAGTGCATTTCGTTCTATCTCCATGGATAGCAGCTCCACTTCACACTCAGTGTCAAGTGATGCTGGAAATTCCTTGACTATTAATGACAACTTGTTCCATGCAGTATCGACCCTTGGTGGGCCCCCGAGTGGGACTCTATCCACCAAGACCCTCTATGCCATGCCGCAGCGTGCGTGGGTCCCTTGCCGTGTTCTTGTCGTGCCCCCTTTAATGTCAATTAGCCTGATGCCATCGAGCCCAGGGCCGTTCCCTAAGTACTTCATACTTCTGCCTGCCTTTTGAGTGCCGGATAACCGCACTCTCCTTTACATACCAAATCAGAGCTGCTGTGGAGGAGCTGTCGGGGGCTGTCGGATAGCCCAGGTTCCCTGTCATTCTTTTCTCGTCCACCTCATACTGTCGGCTAGGGCCCGTGGTATGACTCCGAATGCTCAAGTTATAATTTCAAACTATGCTTCTTTTCTTGCATCCAGCGAAGCAGGTATTACGCTGAATTGCTTGTGAATCCTCGAGTAGCCCACCATTTGTGAAAGTACCGTCGGTTAGGTTGTTATTCGCTGAGTCCTTGCTCATTCTGCTGCCACCTGACTAGACGCTTCAGGTTGACCCGAGATCACCTACTCCCGAAGCAGCTGTTCATCAACGCTATTGTATTTTCAAGCTGGCACTATAGGTTTTAAATATTAGACGTTGAGAGATTATCCCGATTGAACTCTCTCAAATCTCTCAAGGCTTGCGCTTGAGCTGGTCTCGATATGACTTGATGAGTCAGGGCTGGTTTGAAGTCTTGAACAGTAATGAACCCTGAAGGCAAATGACATCCTTTATATAAATCGGATGAGCACAAAAGCGTCTGCCCCTTTGACAGATTCCGTAAGAAGTGTTCGTTCCTCTATACCTGGGGTACCAAGCGGGTTATTCCCCAAGAATGCTTCGAGTACAGGCGCAATATTATGGGCTTCAAACTTTTCTGATTAGTTTAACATCACAGAGGTATCCGAATTTCAATAATCAAAAGGGTCATGCCATTCAACCTGTTGTGTAGCTTCTTCTTTCAGATCATCTTGCCCGGCTCCGCCCCTCCTACAGGCGTTGTGCCATTGTCGGCGTTCATCGCCAAATGTCGATTTCACTGTTTTCAGGGGAAATCAACGTATTAATCTTTTACAAGACATGACCAAAACCAGGCAACCTGTGTGATGAAGGATGACGTCGCACAGCATCCACAGCAAGTGGACGTGCGAGGAACTGGTGCATGCTATCAGCTGAAACGCTGCATGTAATGCTGCTAAAAAGAGACGCATAATTCCCGACTCAGTTAAAACACAATAAAAGGCTCTTGAGTTTTTTTTAGAAAAGCTATCAAGGCCCTGCGAAATTAATGGAAAGCGGGAGCTAGGCTGCGTCTAGCGGCACCCTTCAAGCACGCCAAGAGTTCACAGCCTGTTGCATAAAGCATTTTAAAGCCTTTATACCTAACAGTGCGGCATGCTGCATCAAGCTCCGAGTACTCTACCATTCTCCAGAGGTACGAGTAGCCACCCCGATCAGTCAAATCTTTCGTGTTTCTTTATCAAGTATAACTATTTTTGTCTAGTAGACAATGTTAAAGCGTAGCCACGCCCGCTATAATCTTGAGGCAACTACCGAAAGTCAATTGCGTTCCGCACCTTTTAGAACGTTCGACACGCTTAAGACGCTTGTGCATTCAGCAATGCCGGAAAACGGTATCCTACATTTGCGCAGCTAGTCAATGCAAAATTCGCGGTCTTTTCTCTTGACATATCGCCACGCTTTCAGCTTCAACGTCACTGATGCTATCGTAGCAGGCGCTGCAACATAGCATGGCGTGTTACATCAAGTCAAGACGCTTGAAAAAAACCCTACGAATGATCTCGTTACAGCCTCGCTAAAGCCAAAACAGGCAGGGGACTCCACAGCAGCGTCGTTGCTCCCCAAACAGAGCATCACTTTGTCCCGCAGCTACCGACGTGCGCAACTCGTTTTTCCTGCCAGCCACCAAGGCTGGCGCTTCCCACCCCATTGCACCGAAAACTTCCTTTTGATGTGCTCTCGGCGTTCAGTATTCCTACAATCCAGCGTCTGTACGACTCCTTGTAGATCATTCCCCTCCACTCGCTCAGGCCAACACCAAGCAGGAGAGTTGCCAGAATAGCCATCTATTGAGGTGCGCTTGACCCAGCACTTACGCCACCAGCAAATAAACGGTGGAGGACTAGATGCTGGAAAAAGCAGCAGTGACTCAAGGAGATAATAGAAGCGACTTTCACACATATCTCCGGCTCCTTGGAATGCGCTGCTAGTCGAGCAAATCGTGGAGCTCCGTTTTGCAAATCTCCATTCATGCTCTCGGATGCAAAGTCGAAAAGCTGGCTGTCACAGATGGATCAGAACTATGGTGCACTCGACCTTCCTGGTAGGGTGCGGCTCGCCGGTTCTCCGGCCTTCCTGGCCGACAAAATGCTATAATGCACTACTTTAGGACTAAGTGCCTGGCTCCGGATCAAAGCGCCGGGTACCTCAGAAGCTTTCCACTCTAAGCTTGGGTGAGATATCTGGCCATGTTGATGGTAACTACTATCAGGCATTTAAAGGAGACAGGGCACACAGGACACCTCGGCCAATTTGTTAAGGCGTTTGCAAATGCCAAAACAAAAGGGAAGGACTTTGGGGAGATGCACAAGTAGCTGTTCTTTCTGGTCTGCGCCATTATTATGGTGAGAGGCGCACTACAGCAAGACTTTTATTTGTGGGTAACGATAGAAATACGTTGTTCAAGCTGAGCTGAATCACAGAGGAACACGAGATGCACTCAGATGTGAGAACACTACTGAAAGATGCAACAGGGAAGTCGAGGACAAAAAAGAATGAGCCCGATAAGGCTTGACAATGCCGAATGTTCATGGTGGAATTGACTACAAGGACAACGAAAGAAGGGGCTGAGCTGGGGGAGAATCGTTGATAAGTCCATATATTAAGCAGAATGCTGATGCACTTGATGTCACACGAAAAAATGAATTGGGTAGTAGGCGCCGACACGCGAAACTGGACAAGGTACTTCACGTCAAGTGGCATCGACTAACGATCCTACAAGTGTTCGATTTCCGACCTGTTGATACATGAAGAAGCTTGTGGCAGCCATGGATGCAGGGGATCAGGCATTGGAAAAACATACCCACCGCAGGCGCAGCGGGAGAGTACCGGACAGGGGGTGAGAGGCGGACGAACAAGGCCAAACCCAAGGAGCGGCAAGCCATGGGCTGCCCAGAGCTGAGTCTCACTACACAAAGGTGGAGCTGTAAAGCAAACCCCACTCCCGAAGGTGGCTGGACAGCAGTTAAAGCACCAGGAAAGGAACCCAGAAGCACAGCAGGAGCCACCAGTCCAAAATTTTATCGTCTTTTAAACAGCTGCATCTGCACCCTAGACGGCAGAGACAAAATGCAAGACTACAGTGTCCTTAGAACGCGTTAATGGAGAAAATACAATTTACGCTAACCTGCTGAAGGAACAACATCAGGGGTGGTCGCCAAGACCATATAGTCAGCCGCGTGATCGACAAGTAATGGCGAATCCTATCGCTTGTGCGAGGGTTCGGAGAAGAACACTTACGTACTCCAAAGTTTTAAACGTGTTGCATCGGGGGCAAGCCAAATTTTCATTTACCGAGAGTAAAGCGCGCACCTAAACGAGGCCATTGTAAGCTATATTCGGGAATGCTTTTCCAGGTTGGACCTCGAGATTTTCAAAGCCGTTGGCGCACGGCCCGAAGGCGAGGCATCGACGAGCACCATGCAGTAAACGAAGAGTTTGGAGAAATAGAAAAGGCGGCAATGGATGTCTCGAACGGGTAAAAAAATGTGATCGATTTTGGAAATGCATTATTGGAGATGACAGCTTCATTGATGAAGAACTCATAGAATCACTAAACGAGCCTCTATCCAGGGGAATATACTATGCATGGTGAAGAGTTGCTGTCGGGACGCCCTTGAAAAACGCATCTGGATGAATTAAAGACGTGCCAGAGGAAGCCGACTGATGCTGCAAGACAAACCATCACAAAAAAGACTTATGTTTAGTGGCTCAATAGTGCCCGTTTAGCATACAAGACCAGACGACCTTAGTCGAGACCGGTGACATCGAGCATGAAGGTGCAGGAGACAAGAAGCCTCCGACAGGCAGTTCATTTCGCAGGATGCAAACACTAAACGATCTTGGTTGTCGATAAAGTGGAAGTTTTTTGAGCCCTCGATAGAACCTTTTTCGTTATTTGCTGCTTTGGACGCGAGTGGTGAATTTTGGTGCGGGATGCTCGAAAGTATGAGCAAGAGGTTCAAGCTTTGGATGCCCCAGGAGCCGGCAGCTAGTTTCCTTCCCGTACCCCGGGATTCACGTTTTAGGCGCTCTTGAGGATAAGCCTATTGTCGTGGCCTTGAAGCTGAGGAGGTTGCATTCTCAGTAGTACACTGTCAAAAGTGTTCAGCTTTCTCAATGTCCAAATGCTACACAGCTAAACCCTGAGTCCTATTTCGTTGAGGGAGGAACGAGTCGTTCGACGTTTCGAAAGTGAACTTTTCAGGTCCGGAGAGGTGGCGAAATTCAATGACTAGCCTATGGACACAACGGCAGCAGCGCAGGCCAGAATGCAGCAGCCATTTTCCAACGATAAGCCGAAGAAGCGCGCTAGTGGGTCGCATTTTCATCATACCACCAGACAGCTAAGGCCATCCAACCGATAAGCGCAGAATAGGTGGCACCCCTTGCATGCTCGGCACCCAAGTGATACGAGACCCTGATGAGCCTTGGGAATCCCGTGTCTAAAACTCCTACGATTTAGAAGCGGTACAGAGAGGAACAAGACCGCGAGCAGGAACCACTACTGCACCTAAAGGCTTTCGTCGTCACCGCTGGCAAGATTCTACTGCGGAAGCCGACGATGGCAAATGCGCATGTGTAACCGACACCCCAAGTACTGACACGACGTGACAAACTGAGGTAGGAGACAGCGTGGAACCGCTTACGAGAAGGCAGGAAGTGGCGAGGCCTGCATAGTAAAGCTAGCCAGTAAGATGAGCTACAGGCACTTCGAAGAATGGCTGCTTGACGAGGAAAGACAT